>NC_064927.1:242797874-243099326 GCF_023897955.1 Schistocerca gregaria | reverse complement strand
GGCTCCAGGAGTATACGGCATTCAACCATAGCTTTGGGGGGAGAGAGAGCCATGTTCAAACTCTTCCATCTAGTGTGCAAGATGTATCATACAGGTGAAATATAATAATTCAAATTCCAGAAAATCACCGGACTATCAGTTTAATAAGTCATGGTTGCAAAATACTGACTCGAAATACCTTCAGACGAATGGAAAAATTTGTAAAAGCCAAGTTCGGAGAAGAACAGTTTGGATTTCGGAGAAATGCAGGAACACGTGAGGCGATAATGACCCAACGACTTATATTACAAGATAGGTTACGGAAACGCAAACCTACATTTAAGGCATCTGTATACTTCGACTCATCTTTTGAAAATGGTGACTGGAATAATCTCTTTAAAATTCTAAAGGTACCAGAAGTAAAATACAGAGAGAGAAATTCTATTTGTTCCTTGTACAGAAACCAGGCGGTAAAGTAAGAGTCGAGGGAAAGGGAAGCAGTGGTTCTACATCCATATCTACTTATATACTCCGCTAGACAACAAACAGTGTGTGGCAGAGGGCACAATTCGCGCCAAAGTCATGTTCCCCACCCCCCCCCCCCCCTCCCTCTGTTTCACTCGCGGATCGCGCGAGGGAAAAACGACTGTCTGAACGCCTCAGTACGAGCTCTTATTTCCCTTATCTTTGAATGAAAGTTGGTGGTAATAATATATGCTCTACATCCTAGGCGAAGACTGGATTGCCCGCATCTCCTGGTCGTGCGGTAGCGTTCTCGCTTCCCACGCCCTGGTTCCCGGGTTCGATTCCCGGCGGGGTCAGGGATTTTCTCTGCCTCGTGATGGCTGGGTGTTGTGTGATGTCCTTAGGTTAGTTAGGTTTAAGTAGTTCTACGTTCTAGGGGACTGATGACCATAGATGTTAAGTCCCATAGTGCTCAGAGCCATTTGAAGATTGGATTTCGGAATTGAGTGAGCACCCCCTTCTGTTTAGCGCGTCGTCTATCTGCAAGTGTGTCCCACTTCAAACTTTCTATGAGATTTGTAACGCTCTCGCGATGGCTAAATGCACCAGTCAGGAATCTTGCCGCTCTCCTTTGGACCTTCTCAGTCTGTTGAATCAGACCCAACTGGTAAGGGTCCCATACAGACGAACAACTCCAAGACTGGACGAACTAACGTATTGTAAACTATTTTCTTTCCTGAAGGACTGCATCGCTTCAGGATTCTACCAATAAACCGCAATCTAGAGTTCGCCTTACCCGTTACTTGTGTAATCTGATCATTCGATTTGAGATCATTTCGAATAGTCACACCAAGACACTTGACTGATGTTACCGTCTCCAAAGACTGATCATTTATTTTGTACTCATACATTAATGGGGATTTTCGCCTTGTTATACGCAGTAGTTTACCCTTACTAATGTTGAGAGATAACTGCCAGTCATTACACCACGCATTTATTTTCTGCAAATCCTCATTGATTTGTTCACAAGTTTCGTGTGATACTACTTTGCTGTAGACTATACACCATCATCGGCAAACAGTCTAAGGGAGAGAAGGGATTGAGACAGGATTACCGTCTATCCCGATGTTACTCCGATCTGTACATCGATCAAGCAGTAAAGGAAATCAAATGAAAATTTAGAGTTTTTAAACTGTTGGAAAAGGAAAAGATTTGTTCGGATCCGTGTGAGACAGGATTACCGTCTATCCCGATGTTACTCAGATCTGTACATTGATCAAGCAGTAAAGGAAATCAAATGAAAATTTAGAGTTTTTAAAATGTTGGAAAAGGAAAAGATTTGTTCGGATCCGTGTGATTAACGCGTGTTCAGTCTAGCACAGAACCGTTTTATGGTTTTTAATGTATTGTAAAAGGAAAATTTTAAGATAAACTGAAGATGTCCCACGAAGGCGAAACGCGTTGTTAATGTAAGAATAAGTTGCAACCAAGACTATTGTTAATTCCAAAAACTCAAACAGGAATTAGATGAATGGATCAAGCAACTAATAAGGACTGAACAGAATTGGGGGTTTGTGTCACAAACTGACTAAAAGAAGGGATCGGTTGGTAGGACACATTCCGAGACGTCAAAGTATCATCAGTTTAGTATTGCAGAGAAGTGTGTGGAGGAAGGGCGGGGGTTGAAAAAATGGTTCAAATGGCTCTGAACACTATGGGACTCAACTGCTGTGGTCATCAGTCCCCTAGAACTTAGAACTACTTTAACCTAACTAACCTAAGGACATCACACACACCCATGCCCGAGGCAGGATTCGAACCTGCGACCGTAGCAGTCGCACGGTTCCGGACTGCGCGCCTAGAATCGCGAGAGGGCGGAGGTTGAAAATCGTAGAAGGAAACCAAGAAATGAATACAGTAAGCAGATTGAGAAGGGTGTTGTTACTCGGAGATGGTGACGCTTGCACGGGTTAGAGTATCATAGGGAACTGCATCAACTCGGCGTGTCGCCTTCGCCCTGCCCCGCCTTCGGACTCCACCGGCGCCTCGACGCCCACTTTCCGGCCGACCAGTCTCATTTCTGGCGCAGCGGGAGGGGCGGTAAGACGCCCTCGCCCGGCTCATCGGCTGCGGTAATTACGAAAAGTCGGCCGTCCCGGCGGCCGCCGTTTGTCAGCGCCGGCGACTGATGCCTCTACCGCGCTCCTTAATGGGACCGCCGACCGCTCAGCTTCGACAGTGACGGACGGGGGGCGTGGCTGGCGGCCGCACACCTCTGGCAACGCGCTCCTACTGCACAGTGGTCAGCGCCACCTCCACCTCACCTCGCCTCACACGTCTGTTACCGCTCCCGTGAAAAATCCCAGCTGACTGGCTACAGGTTGAATGGCTCCCGTTTACACTAGCGTTATAGCGTAGCACGACTTGGACTGCAAAAGCTCCGCGTTACTGAGATAGCTATTTAAATGAAACTTCCTGGCAGATTAAAACTGTGTGCCGGACCGAGAATCGAACTCGGGACCTTTGCCTTTCAGCGGAAAGTGCTCTACCATCTCAGCTACCCAAGCACGACTCACTCCCCGTCCTCACAACTTCACTTCTGCAAGTACCTCGTCTCCTACCTTCCAAACTTCACAGAAGCTCTTCTGCGAAACTTGCACAATTAGCACTCCTGGAAAAAAAGGATATTGCGGAGAAATGGCTTGGCCACAGCCTGAGGGATGTTTCCAGAATGAGATTTTCATTCTGCAGCGGAGTGTGCGCTGATATGAAACTTCCTCATCTACATCTACATCCACACTCCGCAAGCCACCTGACGGTGGGTGGCAGAGGGTACCTTGAGTACCTCTATCGGTTCTCCCTTCTATTCCAGTCTCGTATTGTTCGTGGAAAAAAGGACTGTCGGTATGCTTCTGTGTGGGCTCTAATTTCTCTGATTTTATCCTCATGGTCTCTTCGCGAGATATACGTAAGAGGGAGCAATATACTGCTTCATTCCTCGGTGGAGGTACGTTCTCGAAACTTCAACAAAAGCCCGTACCGAGCTACTGAGCGTCTCTCCTGCAGAGTCTTCCACTGGAGTTTATCTATCATCTTCGTAACGCTTTCGCGATTACTAAATGATCCTGTAACGAAGCTCGCTGCTCTCCGTTGGATCTTCTCTATCTCTTCTATCAACCCCATCTGGTAAGGATCCCACACTGCTGAACAGTATTCAAGCAGTGGGTGAACAAGCGTACTCTAACGTAATTCCTTTGTTTTCGAATTGCATTTCCTTAGGATTCTTCCAATGAATCTCTGTCTGGCATCTGCTTTACCAACGATCAACTTTATATGATCATTCCATTTTAAATCACTCCTAATGCGTACTCCCATACAATTTATGGAATTAACTGCTTCCAGTTGCTGACCTGCTATTTTGTAGCTAAATGATAAGGGACCTGTCTTTCTATGTATTCGCAGCACATTACACTTGTCTACATTGAGATTCAATTGCCATTCGCTGCACCATGCGTCAATTCGCTGCAGATCCTCCTGCATTTCAGTACAATTTTCTATTGTTACAACGTCTCGATACACGACAGCAACATCTGCAAAAAGCCTCAGTGAACTTCCGATGTCATCCACAAGGTCATTTATGTATATTGTGAATAGCAACGGTCCTATGACACTTCCCTGCGGCACACCTGAAATCACTCTTTCTTCGGAAGGCTTCTCTCCATTGAGAATGGCATGCTGCGTTCTGTTATCTAGGAAACCTTCAATCCAATGACACAATTGGTCTGATAGTCCATATGCTCTTACTTTGTTCATTAAACGACTTCCTGGAAGATTAAAACTGTGTGTCGGATAGAGACTCGAACTCGGGTCCTCTGCCTTTCGCGGGCAAGTGCTCTAGCATATGAGCTACCCAAGCAATTGGTAGAGCACTTGCCCACGAAAGGCAAAGGTCCCGAGTTCGAGTCTCGGTCCGGCGCACAATTTTAATTTGCCACGAAATTTCGTCCTAAGGTTAGTTAGGTTTAAGTAGTTCTAAGTTATAGGGTGCTGATGACCTCAGATGTTAAGTCCCATAGTGCTCGGAGCCGTTTTTTACTTTGGCGCTTTAGTGTATAAGAGCTGAAGCGGGAATATTCTACGACGTACCGCAACAAATTCCGCATTTTTACTGCCGAAGCTGGGCGAGAAAAAAATGTGTTACGTTACTGACTGAACATCCCTCATACGTATTAACGTTTCGAACTCTCCCTTTCACCGAGGGGTTTCTATAGGTACCACAAGTATATTAAAATCAACAAATTATGGTGTGCTACGACTACATTCTGTGCTGCTCTGAATTCCAAATATATCTTACTCCGAGAATATCTCTCCTTAGATCGTTAAGATATCACACCATTAATTACCCTGGCGTTTTGTGCCGCTCAGCGGTTGGTAGTCGGAACGAGTAAAGCCGTATTTACAGCGAGTACTGGCGTGAACGACGCGGTCGCCGCTCACAATAGACCGCTTAGTGAGTTATATTCCCCGCAGTCACGGCACGGCTGCCGGTATCATTTCGCCGACAGTGTTATTTCATCGCATTTGCCCGAGCCGCGGGCCCGCCCTGCGCTGCCGCCGCGCCACCGCCGGGAACTGCCCGAGTGTCGTGCCGGGGCGCAATACTAGGTAGGCGCCGGCCTGCAATTTGCCGGTCGCTGCCATCTGTGTAAGTAGCACGTCAGCCGGCCGCGATAATGTTCCCAACGCCGGGCCGGCACGCGACGCTAATTCCTTTCTGCGGAGAACGACGTCGGACAGCTGCGCGGCAAGCTGGCGCCTTCCGATCGCGGGCACGCTCCTCATCAGCGAAGTAGTTCCCACGGCCGCCTCCACACCCGTCAGCACTGCATTACAGCAGCTGACTTTCGCCGACACGCTCACTGAGGCGACGGCCGTCCTCGTCGCACCGGCTATAAGCTTTTTCGTACTTCAGGCAATCACGTGACTGTACGTGGTAGTTTTGTTTTGGTTTCCTGCTGCGTGTTAGACACCTGTGAACGCGGAATCGTCGAAAATCTAAATGCATATACACTACTGGCCATTACACCAAGAAGAAATGCAGATTGTAAACGGGTATTCGTTGGACAAATACACTCCTGGAAATGGAAAAAAGAACACATTGACACCGGTGTGTCAGACCCACCATACTTGCTCCGGACACTGCGAGAGGGCTGTACAAGCAATGATCACACGCACGGCACAGCGGACACACCAGGAACCGCGGTGTTGGCCGTCGAATGGCGCTAGCTGCGCAGCATTTGTGCACCGCCGCCATCAGTGTCAGCCAGTTTGCCCGTGGCATACTGAGCTCCATCGCAGTCTTTAACACTGGTAGCATGCCGCGACAGCGTGGACGTGAACCGTATGTGCAGTTGACGGACTTTGAGCGAGAGCGTATAGTGGGCATGCGGGAGGTCGGGTGGACGTACCGCCGAATTGCTCAACACGTGGGGCGTGAGGTCTCCACAGTACATCGATGTCGCCAGTGGTCGGCGGAAGGTGCACGTGCCCGTCGACCTGGGACCGGACCGCAGCGACGCACGAATGCACGCCAAGACCGTAGGATCCTACGCAGTGCCGTAGGGGACCGCACCGCCACTTCCCAGGAAATTAGGGACACTGTTGCTCCTGGGGTATCGGCGAGGACCATTCGCAACCGTCTCCATGAAGCTGGGCTACGGTCCCGCACACCGTTAGGCCGTCTTTCGCTCACGCCCCAACATCGTGCAGACCGCCTCCAGTGGTATCGCGACAGGCGTGAATGGAGGGACGAATGGAGACGTGTCGTCTTCAGCGATGAGAGTCGCTTCTGCCTTGGTGCCAATGATGGTCGTATGCGTGTTTGGCGCCGTGCAGGTGAGCGCCACAATCAGGACTGCATACGACCGAGGCACACAGGGCCAACACCCTGCATCATGGTGTGGGGAGCGATCTCCTACACTGGCCGTACACCTCTGGTGATCGTCGAGGGGACACTGAATAGTGCACGGTACATCCAAACCGTCATCGAACCCATCGTTCTACCATTCCTAGACCGGCAAGGAAACTTGCTGTTCCAACATGACAATGAACGTCCGCATGTATCCCGTGCCACCCAACGTGCTCTAGAAGGTGTAAGTCAACTACCCTGGCCAGCAAGATCTCCGGATATGTCCTCCATTGAGCATGTTTGGGACTGGATGAAGCGTCGTCTCACGCGGTCTGCACGTCCAGCACGAACGCTGGTCCAACTGAGGCGCCAGGTGGAAATGGCATGGCAAGCCGTTCCACAGGACTACATCCAGCATCTCTACGATCGTCTCCATGGGAGAATAGCAGCCTGCATTGCTGCGAAAGGTGGATATACACTGTACTAGTGCCGACATTGTGCATTCTCTGTTGCCTGTGTCTATGTGCCTGTGGTTCTGTCAGTGTGATCATGTGATGTATCTGACCCCAGGAATGTTTCAATAAAGTTTCCCCTTCCTGGAACAATGAATTCACGGTGTTCTATTTCAATTTCCAGGAGTGTATTATTATTGTTATTATTATTAGCGGGTGTACATCCCTTGGAATGTATTTCCGGTCATATGTTTGTCACCATTTAGCAAAATCAACCTGTATAACGAAAGAATGCAAAGCGGGTTTCTCACTCAGGTTACTTGCGAGATAGCTGTGTTATGCTATAAGCAACAGGGAGAAACGCCTACCAATACGTGTCAGAATTCGCCAGGAACAGGATTGTGGCCTACCGTGACTGCGTTTATTATTCCGCGACATTCCTTCTCGTGTTTGTCGGAATCCCAAGACTGTCAGGGGAACTGATGGGTGCAGGAGGGTCATACTGCCCACCATGCGGCATCTCCCACGTGACTAGCACCAGAGAGGACAGGCCGTGCAGCTTCGCACTCCCGTGTCACGTACTTTAGAATCAAGATAAGGGCTAGTTTGCATCAAGACAGATATCGACACGAACTATCAACGTCACGAGCACCACGGAGTGTCAGCAGAGAGACCACTGTTGCAGCATCTCCTGAGGTGGCAGCAGGGGAGGTGCACTGGTGTGGTGAGGTGCACCCAACTCTAACAGTTGGCACAGCAATTTCTTGAGATGAGCCCCTGTTTTGTACACACCATAACAATAGACATATCTGTGTGTGGAGGCTGAAAGAAGAATTAACGTTGCCAGACTACCTTCCTCATTGCCACCCGGACCCATCATCTGACGTGATTCTGTGGGGAGCCTGCGGTACACAACAAAGTCACCTGTGCTTCGCGTATGAGATAATTATGACAGCGGTCGCTACGTTTCTGACGTATTGACTCTGCAAGTCTCGGATATACCCAAAAAATTATAATTTTAAACTTCTTTTGGAAATTAACCTTTATTATCATAGTAACAGGCAACATACAACATGCAGAAGAATCAAGAGGGAACACACTGGAAGAACAAGAAGTAAGTGCTTAGATTGAAAAAAGTATCACACAGAGATGTAGTGTTCCGGTTCATTCCATACACCTAAATATCAATGACAGAAAAAAAAGAATGGTTCAAGTGTGGGATTAAGATCAAGGTGAAAGGACATCAGTGGCAAGATTCGCTGATGACATTGCTATCCTCAATGAAAGTGAAGAAGAATTACAGTATCTATTGAATAAAATGAGTAGTGCAATGAAGAGAAAATATATATTGAGAGTAAATCGAAGAAAGACGCAAGTAATGAGAAGCAGCAGGAATGGGAGCCGAGAGAGACTTGACATGTAACTGAGAATCACGAAGTAGACCAAGTTAAGGAATTCTGCTGTCTAGGCAGCAAAATAACTCGGATGGACGGACAAGGAGGACATAAAAAGCCGAATAGTACTAGCAAAGAAGGCATTCCTGGCCAAAGGAAGTCTACTAATATCAAACATATGCCTTAATTTGTGAAAGAAACTTCTGTCAAACTTCTTTCCGGTGTTGTCCAATTCACGTGTCACATCTCCTTAAATTTCGGTTATGTCATGCGAATTTTTTAAGTATGTCGTTTTGTACCATGTTCGTATTGACAACTTTAAGCCTCGTCACCAGTGATTATCTTTTCTACGTAAAAACGTCAGCGTTTTGCACTTCAGTCAAGTCGGAGCAGGCGTCCACGCATCGCTGCTTTTGTCCGGGAGTCAAGGTGTGCAGGCCAAACTTCATGTACAATTTTTTCTACTACTAGAACATTCTGGGGAACGTCTTGAACACTCGATTCAGAGATGTTGCCTCACTGCGGTCTGTGACACAACAGCGTTGAAACACTATGCCGCACATCTACTAATTAATACTCCATGCTCACAATTGACTGCTAAAATGCACATCTGCTGTTTACACTTGTTGAATCAAACTAGAACTGTTGTTACTGCGCTGACGTCACTTGTATGTCATAAATAAAATTATCTCGGAGGTTTTTGGAAGCCCGGTGTAGTAGTTTAAGACAAGGTCGAAACGAGGTAACCGTAAACACTGATGACTAAAAGAATAAAGATCGATGTAGTCTGTGGATACCCAGTAGCAAAATCTACTGTTTTGGCAATTTTCCATTTTTAGTTCTACGGAAAAATTTAATTACAAAATTTGAATTTATCGAATACGATCTTTACTACCAAATACTAGAGGGTGAATGATATACACAAAGAGCAAGAGTACTTAATTGACAGCATATTTCGCTGAGGTATGGTTTACTAACCAATTAGTCTCCTATAACTGACGTAGAAAAATTGTCTATTGACACAGACACACACCCACACACGCGCGCGCGCGCGAGTTGCCCTCCCTCACTGGTGGGCAGTATCTTTATCGAGGAAAAAAATGAAAGAAAGGAAAAACCTGAGACGATGAGGTGCAGCAGCAAAAAATTGCGCGTCAGCTCGTTATGGTCTGGAGAAAGGATTACACCAGCAGCAATTTGGAGGCGAGGCAGCGCGTGCCTGGCCGGATTGCGGCGTCCTAAAAACACACCGCGTGGCCAACCACGCAACGCTTAGGAACGGAAGGGGGGAGGGGATAAAGGAGGCGAGGTTGGATGGGGAGGGGGAGGGGGGGAGGAGAAAGAACAATGGACTCGGCAGGAAGGAGAGCTATCGATCTCCCGGCGCGCAGTCCTCGCGTCGTTGTCCACTTCGACTTCAGATTTACGGTCTTTTGTTTCGCGGGAGGAAGAGGAAAAAATAAATGCGCCAGCACGGCGGCTCGCGAGCCGCGCGCCGAGTCCGCGGGGATTACTTACGAGCGGGCCCATCCTCAATTGCGCAGCCTGGCAATTCATCTCCCCGCTCCGGTGCGGGCTGCTAGGCTGACCGCCGCGTCATTCACTCTTATTTCTCCTCCGCGGGAACTGTGGTACAGTTATTTCTGCCTTTAGTATTCTCTTCCAACTGCACTCCACTAGGCAGTCTGCTGTAACAGCGTCTGTGGGATTTGCCGCGAGACTCGACAGCACTGGTGTCTTCGAGGCCCGTCACGTCTCTCTCCAGTATTCCTGGAACAGGTCTACGACAAGGTAGCACCTGTTCCGTCTTCCTGTCTATCACAAGTGTAAGACGTTGTACAGGCATCTCCACGCATTAAGCCCTCCGACCTGAGGAGATCTTCAAATACACCACTGGCCGTTAAAATTGCTACACCAAGAAGAAATGCAGACGATAAACGGGTATTCATTGGACAAATATATTATACTAGAACTGACATGTGATTAATTTTCACGCAGTTTGAGTGCATAGATCCTGAGAAATCAGTACTCAGAACAACCACCTCTGGCCGTAATAACGGCCTTGACACGACTGGGCAATGAGTCAAACAGAGCTTGGATGGCATGTACAGGTACAGCTGCCCATGCAGCTTCAACACGATACCACAGTTCATCAAGAGTAGTGACTGGCGTATTGTCACGAGCCAGTTCTCCACCACCATTGAGCAGACGTTTTCAATTGGTGAGAGATATGGAGAATGTGCTGCCCAGAGCAGCAGTCGAACATTTTCAGTATCCAGATAGGACCGTACAGGACCTGCAACATACGGTCGTGCATTATCCTGCTGACATACAGGGTGTCGCAGGGATCTAATGAAGGGTAGAGCCACGGGTCGTAACACATCTGAAATGTAACGTCCACTGTTCAAAGTGCCGTCAGTGCGAGAAAGAGGTGATCGAGACGTGTAACCTATGGCACCCCATACCATCACGCCGGGTGATACACCAGTATGGCGACGACGAATACACGCTTCCAATGTGCGTTCACTACCAATCACGGATGAGACCATCATGATGCTGTAAACAGAACCTGGATTCATCTGAAAAATGACGTTTCGCCATTCGTGCACCCAGGTTCGTCATTGAGTACACCATCGGAGGCGCTCCTGTCTCTGATGCAGCGTCAAGGGCAACCGCAGCCATGGTCTCCGAGCTATAGTCCATGCTGCTGCAAACGTCGTCGAACTGTTCGTGCAGTTGGTTGTTGTCTTGCAAACATCCCCATCCGTTGACTCAGGGTTCGAGACGTGGATGCACGATTCGTTACAGCCAAGCGGATAAGATGCCTGTCATCTCGACTGCTAGTGATACGAGGCTGTTGGGATCCAGCACGGCGTTCCGTATTACCCTCCTGAACCCACCTATTCCATTCTATGCTAACAGTCATTGGATCTCGAACAACGCGAGCAGTAATGTCAGGATACGATAAACCGCAATCGCGATAGGTTACAATCCGACCTTTATCAAAGTCGGAAACGTGATGGTACGCATTTCTCCTTCTTACACGAGGCATCACGACAACGTTTCACCAGGCAATGCCGCTCAACTGTTGTTTGTGTATGAGAAATCAGTTGGAAACTTTCCTCATGTCAGCACGTTGTAAGTGTCGCCACCGACGCCAACCTTGTGTGAATGCTATGAAAAGCTAATCATTTGTATCAAACAGCATCTTCTTCCTGTCGGTTAAATTTCGCGTCTGTAGCACTTCATCTTCGTGGTGTAGCAATTTTAATGGCCAGGAGTGTATTATCTTGACATCCACGTTTTTCACAGTGGCATCCTTGTATAAATCTTCTCGGCATTCAGACCGCGCTATATGGGAATTAAAACTCGAGCTTTCAAAGAATGTAACTGTCTTTTCGCCAGGAGACAACTGTCTTCCTGGAGATAAGTATGCTTACCTTATAGCGGCGTTCAGGCTTGTCACTGGACGGATGACGTCGCTTGGAATTTTATTGGCGAGCAGCGACTAAGGAACGGAAATCACCGCCCCCCCCCCCCCCTCATGACCTATTTCTTAAGTGTTACCATTTTTGACTGCATTGCCCCGAAGACGCTCCAGTACTCTCCAGGCCCCGTTCAGATTATACCCTCTGTCTCTGATGAAATTAAGATAATTCTCGTTCATTGTTCTGTCTCAGTAGCACATTTTTAATTAGGTTACGTTTCGATCACTCTGGATCATCTTAAGACCTAAGTAGCTCCATCAGCAATCCGGCTTGTCTACTCAGAATCACATATCACTGTGATGTGTGATTCTGAGTAGACAAGACGGGTTACCGGCGCAACTACTTAGATCTGAAGATGATCTAGAGTGCCGGCCGGAGTGGCCGTGCGGTTCTGGGCGCTACAGTCTGGAGCCGAGCGACCGCTACGGTCGTAGGTTCGAATCCTGCCTCGGGCATGGATGTGTGTGATGTCCCTAGGTTAGGTAGGTTTAATTAGTTTTAAGTCCTAGGCGACTGATGCCCTCAGAAGTTAAGTCGCATAGTGCTCAGAACCATTTGAACCATTTGATCCAGAGTGATCGAAACATGTAGTTTAATTAAAAATGTGGAATTAAGGTGGAGCAATGAATGACAATTATCTTAATTAACTAAACAGTTGCTGGATCTCTCAAAAGGATTATATCGATTATAGTCTGTTTAAACTGTTACTGCACATGTGAATTTCTGTCGCGCCTTTTGTTACGCACTCCAAGAAATCCAATACGTGGGAGAGAATCTTTGTCTTTCTGAAAGTTAGTTTTTGTGTTCTCCCGTAAGGCTGTTTCGTTGCCGCTAATTTCTCAGAATTTCTGTACTTGATGTGCTGTCTGTGATGAGTGCAGCGCTGGGCTACTGCGTCGATATTGGCCGCCCTAAGTAATTTTCTCCACATTCAGATGACACACTGTAGACACCAGGTTCCGCCAACTCCAGGCTGTCTTTCACTGGACGCAGGGAACCCTTATTTTTCTGAGGATGGCGGAATACTGGCATAATAACATATCCACGTAATTTGTTCCAAATTTTGACCGACGTCGTTCTGCAGAATGGAAGGAATGCTGCGGGTTTGTCTTTTTTCGTTCGTTGGATGGGTTCGCGCCTATGTTTACCAGAAAATAAAACTGTTCGTGTAATTTGATATGATTTGTATCTGTTTTCCGCAACACATTCTCAAGGTATTTCGATTCAGGTCCCAGGTGATCGTGGTCCGAATCTTCGTCTCTTCTTTGGTGTGCCCTCTCTGTGGAATCCTGAGGCTTTTAGCTGTGTTTAGAAAACATTCGCTGCAAAAGCGTTCCACATGAAATCTCCAATGTTGACCATTTTCAGATGTTTTGTCATCTAAGCTGTAAAATTTGAGTGTCTGACTTCGTTTTATAGTGTAAAACAAAAATTACTGCTCATTTTCTCACTCAACAGCAACAATCACAAAGTAAATGTTTATGTTTAGGAGCCTGAAATTTTTTGAGAGGAAGCAGTGTAATGATCTCATGGCTCTCTGTACCGTATCGGATGCCGTCACTGACAGAGGCCGAGACGGCGTTCGGTCTAGGGAAAGAATACAGAACTGTTTTACTTTCTTTACTTACTTCTACGTTTAATTTTTTATGGACTATCATTTATTCTCTGTATAAGTCTTATATTTCCGGAATGGAACTAATGAGAGTGCAGTGAAGAAGGAATGAAGGTTATCGATTAACATCCCGTCAGCAACGAGATCATTAGAGACACAGTAACACCCAGGAGTGGAAAGGCATTATAAATAATTCGACCGAGTCCTTTTCAACATATCCGTCCTAGTTGTTATCTTGAACAATTTAAAGAAACCACGGGGTACATAAATTTGGATGGTCAGACGTGGATTCGAACCCTGCTCTTCCCGAGCGGAAATCTAGTGCTATTCAAACAATGAAGCTTTCCAGGACCAGCTGTCGTGGTTGCTGGTGAATCTTCTGGGTTGTATAGTCGTACTCCACGAGACTCCTTTGTCGCTGGTGTGGATCCCACACATCTTCGAAGGGGCTCCTGATCTTACGAGTGACTCAGTGGATCCAGTAGCACCTCTCAAGATGTCCGTCGCAGCTCTGGACGAAACGTGAAGTAACAAAAAAGTTTTATGGAGTATGGCCATACAGTTCAGTGCCTTTATCACCGCTCGACTTCTCTTGATTGGAGTGAGGTATTTTCCAATGTAGTTCTGTCATGAAACTTCCTGGCAGATTAAAACTGTGTGCCCGACCGAGACTCGAACTCGGGACCTTTGCCTTTCACGGGCAAGTGCTCTACAATCTGAGCATACCGAAGCACGACTCACGCCCGGTACTCACAGCTTTACATCTGCCAGTATCCGTCTCCTACCTTCCAAACTTTACAGAAGCTCTCCTGCGAATCTTGTAGAACTAGCACTCCTGAAAGAAAGGATATTGCGGAGACATGGCTTAGCTACAGCCTGGGGGATGTTTCCAGAATGAGATTTTCACTCTGCAGCGGAGTGTGCGCTGATATGAAACTTCCTGGCAGATTCAAACTGTGTGCCTGACCGAGACTCGAACTCAGAACCTTTGCCTTTCACGGGCAGGTGCTCTACCATCTGAGCTACCGAAGCACGACTCACGCCCGGTACTCACAGCTTTACTTCTGCCAGTACCTCGTCTCCTACCTTCCAAACTTTACAGAAGCTCTCCTGCGAACCTTGCAGAACTAGCACTCCTGAAAAAAGGATATTGCGGAGACATGGCTTAGCCACAGCCTGGGGGAGAGCTTCTGTAAAGTTTGGAAGGTAGGAGACGAGGTACTGGCAGAAGTAAAGCTGTGAATACCGGGCGTGAGTCGTGCTTCGGTAGCTCAGATGGTAGAGCACTTGCCCGTGAAAGGCAAAGGTCCCGAGTTCGAGACTCGGTCGGGCACAAAGTTACAATCTGCCAAGAAGTTTCATGTCAGCGCACACTCCGCTGCAGAGTGAAAATCTCATTCTAGTTCTGTCTTCTTTTATAAACATGAATTCCATTTGCTGTTGATATTAGCTTCGGTATTGCAGAACTGAGCTAATATGTCACCACAACGTTTAAGAACAAAACCTGTGTTAGCTTCATCGTACTGAAGAAGGTACCAAATACTGAGAAACAACGCGAATGAAAATTATGACATAGTGAATAACGAAAGTGAATGGGGAAAATGCAAGAAATTAGAGATGAGATGGTGTACAATTTAAACGGTAATTTGCAATATTTTTCACATAACAGAAGAAACCATTAACGTGAAAGCATTAACTGGGCCTGACAAATCTTGCTTTTCTCTGTGAATCGCAAAAATCTGTTACTGCGAAACCGTTACGAAAGATATATATTGCTCAGTTACAAAGAGTATTATCATAATCGTTAAGATCGCTTTCCTCTTTATGGGTAGTTTGAAAAAATGCACAAAACACATTGCGATGACGTATCTGTATCTAGTCAGTCATATACATGACGAGGAATTTTTTTTGTTTACTTTTAGGACATTAGTTGCAGCACGAGAACAGTAAATCAGACGGATAGTTCTAGAAACAGTTACACGAAATCACGCAAATGTATTTCCTTGCTTGACTTTTATACCCTGTAATTTTCATCTCTACCTGCCATTAAAGTCTCGTCGACACAGAGTTGATTACAAACTAAGTAATAGTGCAGTACCTTTTCCAGTAGCTATATTAGGTCGCTGGTTCGAACCCTGGAGTGGGACAAATTGCATCGCCAGTATTTGACTACCAAGATTTGCGGTTTGTTCTGATCCCCAGACTTTGAGCCGCTATGCATCGTGATATAGTAAACTTTTCCACAGTATCTCTCGGTGTGAAAGCATGTGATGGGGTTCATGATTATCCGGTCGACAGATGCGGACGTTAATCCCGGTTGACAACGCTCACGTTATCAACAACATAAACGAGACATTATACCTCCACTGACGCTCACCACTGTCACCTAACTCAGTCTGTAGACTTACTTCTTCCATTACACCATATGACAGTCACAGGTTTCACTCGTACACTCACTAGTATAACTTTATATTACAATTACCTTCAGATGCAGTATTGTAGCTGAGGAAACTTCTTGACAGTGTGGCATATGCATTATCGCCCAGTTAAATATTGCGAGAAACAAGAATTATTGTATCACTCACGGAATCCACTAAAACGACGATTATGTCTTATTTCACAAGCAAAGGATCTTTACTACACGTCTCTCTCACATTTTGCGAAGGAAAGGTACAATAGTTCGTGAGGAAATAAAACCTTTCCAATTAAGCGACAAATCCTGCCTCTCAGTATCTTCCTACCAACAATAATGTACAAATTCCTTTTAATAGCTCCATTTGAGAAGTACGGGTAGACGTACGGCTATGGTGTTGATGCAGATAGTACCCAGAAATTTGCCTAATGATAATGAAGGGAACTTCCGAAAAGCTACATCAGAACCATTGGAAGAGAATTTGAAAATAATATCTCCTAGCATTAGGTCAACTTTACAAAGCCTTGATTTAACGTCTAATGAACTTCATAGACGCAGAAGCGTAAGTTTTGAGGTACAAGGAAAAGGCATGCAACGAGGTCTATTTAAGGAGAACATCCCTCTGTATCTAACGGTCATTTCGCTTTTGAGGCTCCGAGAGACACAAATGTTTAATGCTATGCTGTTTCCGTTCACAAGTCCATATTTAAGTGTCAATCGCATTTGCAGTGAATCGCCCGAGAGAAAATTTGGATAGTTGCTTCAAACAGAAAAATTCAAATTGCCATCCTTATCCTGTCCAGCTGGGGAAGCCTTCAGTCACTAATGAACTGGAAGAGACTATAAAATTTAACCTCTCTAAAACTCCCTCATTGTTGTGGTCTTCAGTCTGAAGATAAATTCAGTGAAGCTCTCCGCTGGTATTCTTATTTCCTTATTATTAGAGCTAACTCTGCATTACTCTGATTCGATCTTGTATTTAGAGCCCTATACTCACCTGACCAAAAAGTTCTGTTCTCCCTGACACTGACACTAATCTGTCCTCCGTTATATATTGCAGAGTGTACATGTGTTTGTATGGGATTACCGCCAAACTTTTGGACCGATTTCAACCAAATTTGGCACAGAAACACTGGGGCTCACGAGTATCAGCATCAGTAGGAGCAGCCCCTAGCGTTTAGGTTGCTCTGTAAAGCTTACATGTTGTGTGGGAACAATATCATCAGGCTGCCAAATCAACTTCCTTTGCAGGGCAGCCTACATTGCATGTCAAGGGCAAGAAACGTTTTCTGAGCCCCAACATACAAGCTGCACTGCATGACAGGCATGTTGCGTTGGAGTAGTATTGGCCTGCTTCATCGACCTGCTTTCCATGGTGCCCTGTACCTCAGCGGCACATAAATGATTTTCAAGCCTCTGGTGTGTTCAAAAAAAAAAAAAAAAAGTTCAAATGTGTGTGAAATCTTATGGGACTTAACTGCTAAGGTCATCACTCCCTAAGCTTACGCACTACTTAAGCCTAATTATCCTAAGGACAAACACACACACCCATGCCCGAGGGAGGACTCGAACCTCCCCCGGGATCAGCCGCACAGTCCATGACTGCACTGTGATGTGTAGACAGCCCTGCATGACAGGTATGTTGTGGGTGCAATGTTGGCTTGATTTATTGAACTGTATTCAGGGGCTAGAAGTAATGACGAACATGATTAGAGAGTGGCTGAGATAGAGGAGAGATGGACAAGGGGAGGAGGAAGTGAACGGAGAGAAGGAAGGAAGGGGCTGCTGGAGGCAGGTGGAAAATATGGGGGAGTGGTGGGTGGGTGGAAAAGGAAGAAGGACAGACAGAGATGGAAATAGATAGAGGGAGGTGTATGCGAACACAGGGGAAAGGGAGGCAGATCGGTCAGAGAGGGGGAGTGGAAGGAATAGACAAAGACAGGGAAGGAGGAGATGAAGAGACAGAGACATAGAGGCAGTCAGACGAAGGGAGGTAGAGATGGACACAAGAGGGGGAGAAGGACATGTGTTCAATGTGTATGTGTGTCACATTAGTCATATGCATACGCAGGCAAAGCTGCAGGAAAAAGTCTAATTCCCACTACATCTAATTTCAATCTAATTGTTTCCTTTTTTAAATTCCTTGAACTACCAACCTAATTAGTGGAGCTAACATTCCGACTGGGAGAACGTCAGTTTTATTCTTCCTGACAAAACATCAATCTGTTTTGTACCCACCCAGTGATCTAAAGTTGTATGTGTGTGGGGTGGGGTGGGGTGGCGGGAGGGGGGGGGGGGGGGAGCGGGAGAAGGGGAGAGGGGAGAGGGAGGAGGGAGAGGGACAATCTTGGCTCCAGAAAATTTTACACAAGAGAATTCCATCATCAACTAAAACACGGACTAGAGCCCGTACACCCTTGCGAAAAATAACGGCTGTAGTTTCGCCCTGCTTTCAGTCACTCACAGGGCCAGCATAGCAAGACCAATTTGGATTATTGTTTCAATTATCCACACTACTGCTCTTGCACCTACTGAAAATGTTGCTGCTCTTCTTTAGAAACGATGGGTTAGTCTAGCTTCACCGCAAATACCCCTTTGTTGTGGTAGCACCTACAGTGCGGCTATCTGCCTTACTGAGACGCGCAGCCGGCCGGAGTGACCGTGCAGTTAGGCGCTACAATCTAGAGCCGAGCGACCGCTACGGTCGCAGGTTCGAATTCTGCCTAGGGCATGGATGCGTGTGATGTCCTTAGGTTAGTTAGGCTTAATTAGTTCTAAGTTCTAGGTGGCTGATGACCTCAGAAGTTAAGTCGCATAGTGCTCAGAGCCATTTGAACCATTTTTTAGACGCGCAAGCCATGCCACCTTGGGAAGGCACGTGGTTCCGGAGGGGGAGGGTGTGGGAAGGAAGGCGACTCATTTAGTCTCTGTATTTGATCGAACGTCTGCCTCGTCTCTATACATCAAGCATGTAGTTGGAAGAACTGAGTAAACACCTAAAATTATCTTAGATTTTTTTTCTTGACGGGACGAATAGGGACGACACGGAAGCCCATCTGATGCAAAGTGATTGCCAGTGGACAAAGTCAAACACGAACTACGGTCGTGTGTGTATTCAGAAGTTGGGCAAGACCACATAAACGCGCCGCATTGTGTTCTCCAAGCCGAGAATAAGCTGGATAAACTTCGCTGATGTGCCGCCTCGGAATAACACGAGGCCCGGGCGAGCGCCGGCTGGCGTGGAGATATGAATGACAGCCCGATAAACTTCCTGCGCGTCGCCTCCATCGGCAGCCGGGTCGCGCGCGTGTCTTCTGTCTAGGCCGGCCGACCGCCTCTGCTCTGCGGCTGGATATTCATCTCCAGAGGAGGCCCTCCTCGGACGTCCGTCCGGCTCCCGCTAAGTGCATTAACGAGACGCCAAAGAGCATCGATCGGCAGTGTTATGAAAGACCTAATTAGGTTTCCTCCTGAAAGCGGTCGTCCGCGCGCGCGGCGGCGTGTCTTTGCGAGCCGTGCGACTCCGGGACGTGTAAAGTAATTACGTGTTGCAAACTTGTCTGCCGCCGCCGAAATTGCCTAACCGTTCGAAAATTACTTGTTATTCTCGCATCCCGTCCTCGCTGTCGGCCCGGTAAAATGTAATGTTTTGGAGATGACAGGCGCCAGGTAAAGTTAGGCAGTACGGTCTCTGCACGCATTACCCTTCCGCCAGAGTAACGAGGCCTTGGACGACCTGTCAATTTACGCTTTTCTTACGAGACGTTTTGAGAACCGTGGATTAACTCCCTCACTACCATTGGGACATCGCACCCCCGCGTGTCGAGTCAAAAGACGGCCACTTTTAGTTTCGTCACCGATAAATACACGTGAAGTGCTCAATGTGCAAGAAAAACGCACGTCTCTACCTCGCAGTTTGTCCACCGCAAGGAAGATGTCAGCTTTATTGTAGGCCACGTAATGATGCACTACGGCAAGAAGAGTGTCACTTCAGCGTTGCTACTGGCAGGTGTACAAAGGGTCATTCACGATGAGCGGTAAATTCTGAGCCGCGAAACTTCCATTAGTAAAGGAAGTTGAATGTAATTATTAATATAACTGATTACTACAATGTCACTGTTTATACAGTGTCTGCATGTCTGTAGCAACAAACAGACACTACTTTGACGATTACAGTGGTAAATATTACGAAATTTTCTGCGTTACAGTGTACAAGGAAAAATGACATTTCTGATATAAAGAAAGTTCACATAGCATCCCTTTTCTCGGAATAAATTACTTACGCAAAAGTAGCCTGCCCGGTTGGCCGTGCGGTCTAACGCATGGCTTTCCGGGCGGGAAGGAGCGCCTGGTCCCCGGCACGAATCCGCCCTGCGGACTTGTGTCGAGGTCCGGCGAACTGGCCAGCCTGTGGATGGTCTTTAGGCGGTTTTCCATCTGCCTCGGCGAATGCGGGCTGGTTCCCCTTATTTCTCCTCAGTTACACTATGTCGGCGATTGCTGCGCAAACAAGTTCTCCACGTACGCGTACACCACAATTACTCTACCACGCAAACTTGGGGTTCTACTCGTCTGGTGCGAGACGTTCCCTGGGGAGGTCCACCGGGGGCCGAACCGCACAATAACCCTGGGTTCGGTGTGGGGGCGGCGGAGGAGTGAAGTGGACTGCGGTAGTCGTCGTGGGTTGTGGACCACTGCGGCTGCGGCGGGGACGGAGCCTCTCCGTCGTTTCTAGGTCCCCGGTTAACATACAAAACAATATACAAAAGTAGCTTTTAATTGTGATAAGGATACAGAAATGATTCTATTCCCGCCTAATACCTTTAGTTCCCGACGTTCCCTCTAGATGGCATGCGCGAATGAGTTATTTCAACAGTTATCATGGGGTCGCATAACGGTGTAGGGCATGTGGATTGTTCTTTATGCTTTCATGCAAATGCGCTAGTAAAGTTCAGAAACGATTCAGGAATAAATATCGCAAGCCATGACCTCAAATATAAACTGTTATTAATTCGTAATGTTGTTGCATCGAATCTGACTGTGTACCACATAGGACGCCAGGTCGGCTAGCAGTCTCTGACGCAGAAACTGACCAAGTTTGGCAGCCTTACATACGTAGTCGCGACAAATTAACGAAATGTGCCTGCTTAGAATTGAATATGCCTAGTGTTACTGTGTGGGAAGGTATGACGGAAACGCTTGTCATTCAGAGCCTACAAACTGAGACTGTGGCAAGCTTTTTAGAGAAAGTGACAAGGAAAAACGAATTGAGCTTAGAGTAGAAATGTTTAATGCAGACTAAATATGATTTTCTATATGAAATTATGTTCAGTGACAAAGCCACTTGCGATAAAGTAAATCGACAAGTTGTTTGGGGTGAGCAGGAACCACGTCGCGTATTCTAACATATACGGGACTCGCCTAAGGTAAATGTTTTTTAAACTGTAAGCTGTAACAAGATTTATGGTCCTTTCCTTTTTTTTCGAGTCAACTGCGACAGGCATATCGTAGCTGGACGAGCTTGAGCTTCATCTGATGCTTCAGTCACAACAGGATAAGGGTACTGAATTTATTTTCTAGCCAAATGGCGCTCCACCACTTTATCATCTTGATGTTGTCGCGTATCTCCGTAGGAATGTGGCAACATGGACTGGATGTGACGGAACAATATGCTGGAAGCAATATCGCCTGATTTAACCCCAATGGACCTCTGTAGGTATATGGGGTCACATTAAAGACACAGTGTTGTTCCTCCACTTCCAGGAAGCATCGACGAGCTGCGACAACTGATAACACAAGCAATTGCCACCGTACGTCAAGATTTGCTTCTTAGGATTTTGGCTGGGAATTGATTAGATATGTGACGTTTTTCGTAGTTACAAAAGGTAGCCACATTGAATAGTACTACATAAAATCTTATGATATACTGCCGCGAGTGCTGTATCAAACATTACTGTAAATTATTTATCTTTTTCACAATTAAAGGTTACTTTTGTATAACTAATCTATAATCACTCGGTATAGGGCACGGAAGTGCGAGGGTAACACAATAATATTACGCAATATCTACATCCAAGAAGCGTCAGTTAGCCTTCATACCAAACATGTTGGCGCTCAGCGATGTTGGACTGACACATGTTAAGGACTGAGTTGCTCACCTTGTAAAACACAAGCAGGAATTATGAAGAACGGGCGAAGCAAAATCAGCATGTTCTGCTAGCTATTAATACTACCATATATGGAATTTGCTAAAAACCATACAGCTTATGCACATCCTGATAGGCTAACAAATTGCAGTTCGTTGTAAATGGTATTCATTGTTCCGCAACAAAAGGCGTCGATACACCACTGTACTGCGCAGAGCATTTTGACTTACCTTACCTTAGCGTTGTGGCTAATTTTTCGTCAAGAAATATAAAAATATCTAATTGAAGAACCCTTCCTGAGATCTTCAGCCAGATCTAGGATATAGTTAAACTGGGCAATATTTGCCCTAAAGAACTCAAGGAACGTTTGGTCGTCGTTTAACAGACTATTGGTATATATCTGAAAGAAACCTCCGTAAAGTCTTTTCCTAAAGAAGGGATGCTTCAGCTTTCTCATCTTGCAACGGTTTGGGCAGAATATGTTCTTTCTAATTTCCTTACAGCACTAACTACAATAATAAATCGGGATCACTCATTTTGTGAAACATGCGTCTACTCCAACGAATTGTTCACGATTAAACCTAAGAGCAACACTCGGCTGCAGACTACTTGCACGCGCCAGGTTATACTTCTCTTTTTCCCATACTACAGTAACATATGTCTTTCGATCCAGCGTCAAAACAACGTCGATATGTTAACAACACTTCGCATGCGACAACATATCACCTAAGGTGAACGAAACATAAAGTAGTCAGCGACCACGTTTTTCACTGCATATTCTTCAAATTTTACGCGATATTTCGCTAAACTAACGAGTATGTCAATGACTGTGATCAATATCGAGAAACTAGCCGCTTCATCATCATCGAAGGGTGGTGTGAAACCGTAAGGTAACGAGAACTGGATTTTGTATTGCTTGAAATCGAATGAGAAGTATAATAATACAGCAAAGACAATGCGGAAATGTGAAAGAAGCGTTAAAAAAAAGTAAAGGAAAACTTATACCTAAAAACTAACCTCAGGAGTTGATGTAGCTTTGGTTCATTTACACACAGTAATTTTTACAGGAAGGGAATAAGAAACTCATTTATCTCACGCACTGCTATCGGCTGCACACCACAGCCGCTTCGTGAGAAGCGCTCGTTTAATGCTTTTTCTGTGACCGTCACTCGCACGGAGACGCTCGCGTCAGATAACCCATCTTTCGCACTGAGATACGGGGTCTGCTCAAAAAATTTCAGAACGTTCATAATTTCGCGCCGATGGTGTGTTGACGTGAAACGCAGTGTGCATCCCTGCACACGCCTGTATTTAATATGTAACTGCCGCAAGTTTCATTGTTGTATGTCTGTTAGTTATTGTTCAGTGCTGTATTGAGTAGAACGTTGCGTCGCACAGTCTGCGATGCCAGAGTTAGAGGAGTGACGCATCTGCATTGAATTTTGCATGAAACTCGACAAAACCTTTACAGAGATATATCAAATGATGCAGGGAGCCTTCGGTATTACGAATGGTTCACACAGTTTAAAAATGCCTGGACGGAAGTTAAAGATGACCCTCGTTCATGACGTCTTCCTACGACGCTCGTGTCAGGAACGTCAACGACATTGTGCCTGCCAATCGAAGACTGACTGTCCGAAAAATAGCAGAAGAATATAACATCTCAGTTAAATCGTGTCATGAAATCCTGAGGCAGCATCTAGGAATGCATCGTATTGCCACCAAGTGCGTCCCACGGCTCATGAGTCAACACCATAAAGACATTTGCCTTTCAGTCTGTGGGGGGCTTTTGGATCACGCAAATGAGAAAGAGATGGTCCTTAAGAGAATCATAACTGGTGATGAAACATATGGCCATGGTTATGATGTTCAGACCAAGCTTCAGTGTTCACACTAGGTCGTGAAAGGTTCGAAAAAAAAAGGCTCGTTAGGTCAGTTGAAATGTGAAAGCCATGCTGATAGTAGTTCATCATGAATTCGTGCCACAGGGGCAACCTGTTAATCGACAGTGCTATCAGGACGTGTTGCGACGGCTGCAGGCAAATGTGAGAAGGAAACGGTCTGAAATGTGGCGAGACGATTCATGGCGGTTGCATCACGATAACTCACCTGCACATTCACCCCTTTTGGTGCGTGACTAAAACACTACAAACGAAATCACTGTGCTGCCTCGTCCTCCATATCCTCCAGACCTGACCCCTGCGGCCTTTCTTTTCTATTTCCGAAGTTGAAAACCCCTTTGAAAGACCGAAGATTTGCAACGATAGATGAAGTAAAAGAAAATACGCAGACGCTGCTCCTCGAGATCTAGCAAGAGGCGTCGCAGGATTACTTCCGGAAGTGAAAACGGCCTTGGGCGTGGTGTATCAATCGTGGAGGAGAGTATTTCGAAGGAGACCAAGCACAATAAGTAAAAGTTAAACGTAGAAAAATTTTGTGGAAAAATTTTTTGAACAGATCTCGTGTATAATATAAAAGGTTTAACAGACAAGTCTTAACGTTGAAAATCATGTATATGTATCGTAATTCGGCGCGCAAATTACCCAGACTATATTCAGGGTATATCTGAGAATGAGAGCATCTAGCTTATTAAACATTTTAAGACTTCTAATACCGATACGTTACAAAACTATTACTTTGCAGTCGTATTGCATTTCAGTTTTAAACTTATATTGCCGACCGTTGTGGCCGAGCGGTTCTAGGCGCTCCAGTCCGGAACCGCGGGACTGCTACGATCGCAGTTCGAATCCTGCCTCGGGCATGGATGTGTTTGATGTCCTTCGGTTAGTTAGGTTTAAGTAGTTCTAAGTTATAAGTGACTGATGACCTCAGATGTTAAGTCCCATAGTGCTCAGAACCATTTTTGAACTTATATTATTGTTTACTGTATCCCTTAGAAGTGGCTGGTGAATGCATACGACTGTAAAAAACAACGGTTTTGTTTGTTACAAAATTCTGCTGACCGTCACGATTTGCCGATACTCATTTTTGACACGACGCGTTTCGGAAAGTAGACCTAATACACACTACCAACTGCGTTTTTCGTGTATTACGAAATTTTTAGGTGAGATGTTTGCAGTGTGTGTGCAGCTACATTAATCTCACTCTTTATTGTATTTTGCACGACTCTATATTACGCCAAAGACACCAGAACAATGCAGCAATCCACAAATCGCAAACATTACTTCTAAAATGTTTAACACTAGAAAAACGCACTGGTAATGGGAATTACTTCCCGAAACGCGTTGTGCAGAAAATAAATAGAGGAAAAACATGGCTGGCAGCAACAAATGCTATTTTATAACACAGAAGATCATTGAAATTTAAGCCAGTTTCTAAAAGTCTCCAATATTGTTAAATTAACTGTGACTAACAAAATCTTCATTTTCTTTTAACCATAAATGCGGATTTTTTGAAAATCTACCTGTATGTGCTTCAGCATATCTGAGTTGTGCCAACCGTTGTAAGTATATAGTATTGTTAGTTTCTTTTCATGTAGTCGGCAATGTACTTAGCATTAAGCAAATATTCGATATTCACCGATTTTTCAAAATGACTTAAGCTGTGTCCACAGCACCGTGTGAACAGACACACACTCACACACACACACACACACACACCACTAATGTAATGCGGGTAAAAATATAACAATTTCTATCTTAGTTACGCTGTCCTGCCTAAAACAACTATCAGGCGACATACATTCAGCAAATAAACAAAATTGTTACTGTAACGAAACTTTCCATAAGACTCCGCAATAATCTTAAAACTCCTTTAAAATATTTTTTGAAAATTAATGAAAATTCTTCAGAACCACATTAGCTGTAGGTGCATCTTCAGATGATAATTTGTATTGTATACAAAAGATGTTTTTATAAAATGCTGTTTTTGTATAGTATACAATAGCGAGAAGAAGAAATAAGCTTTTACATACAAGCTTTCACTTCATAAAACTATAGAGAATATACAATATCCCAGCGTTGATATTGTAAACCAATTAATTGCGTAACCTCTTAAAAGGCTAATATAATTACTTGTGGTGTTGCAGTTCTTATTTCCGTGCCTGGTAAGGAAACTGGATGAGGAATTAGACAAAAGTGGTAGAAATCAGCGTGTTACCACAGCACAAATAAAGGAGACGAACACCACAACATCGAAGCCATGGAAAGCTGTAGATTGTGTAACAAATGCGCAGATAGCAAAGTAAAAATTCAATGGCTTCATGAAAGAAAGGAAATAAAGTAACCCACTGAAGACAGCACAAAAACTGCTGAAACATCGCAGGGTGAAACAAAACTCCAAATGCGGTATCCCTTATTCTAAAAGGCTGATCATAGAATCGGTAAACCTGAAATTTATACACCGTATACTGGACGTCGAAAGGGTCGAAACCCTCCAATAAAATATCAAGGGAACGACAGCAAATCACTGCAAATTAAAACATATCGAGCAATAACAGTGATAATCAGCACGTCGCACCGAAAGATACCACTCACCGAAGTTGTGTTATAACAGAATCAAGATCTAAAAAGTTGGCTCATTAAAGCAGTCCACACAAAAAAGGAGTGCAGTAAGTACATACAAGATCTCTGTCGGGTGGATAAAACAAAGTTCATGTCGATCACCTACAGACGAACATCAACCGACAGAATTCTTTTATCCGACAGTAGCTGATCATAAATAGGAAAAAAAAGGGGCAGCCAGCGAACAACTTATAAACCAGGAAGAACTGAGAAGAAAAAACTTTTTGGAAATTTTCCAATAAAAGTGTTAAGACAGTGGTAAAGGAAATATGAAAGTTTAAAAGTGGTCATCTTGCACTAGGCTACTGAGAGTTCCTCTTGTACTCTATCCATTATCGTGGGCTGTTGTGACAGTCGCACAGTAGAAGAGGCCACTGAGAGGTACTACTAGGAATTGAACGCGGCCCGAGTATTTTATAAAAAACACTTTTTGTATTCACTATAGAGTACCAGCTGAAGATGCGCCTGTAATGCTGTGAAGCTGACTGTGTTGCCGAATAAAAGAACATTTCTACAGCTAATGAGGAATTGAAGAATATTCATTGGTGTTCAAAAAAATTTAAAAGATTTTTTAGATTTTGGAGAATTTTTAGAAATTTATTTACCGTAACAATGTGTAATCTAAGCTGCCGGTGCCTTGACTACAAAATAATCGGTACTAATGTGCCTGGCACGGCAGAAAGAGCGTATTTTAAACATTTAAATTACAATAAAAATACTCTAAATAGAAAAAGGCAATTGCGAAGACGATTAAGACATTATGATCCGGAAGAATTGTGATCTGTTCGTATCTAAACTACTAGCCATATAGAAACATGCATGGACTCTTGAAAACAATGATCGTTCGAGTCGCAACTCGCGCACTTCAAACGGTATTAAATCTGCCCTGGAAACAGCTAACCAGATGGACAGAAAGGTTTTTTTTTTCGCACTCACAGCTACGTCTATTGAATAAAATACGTTCGTGCGGCTTATAGAACCAAGTTTGCGATTATATTGAAAATATATTGACATACAAAATGCAGTAAATTATCCTGGATGTAATGTACGTTGCAGACGACTAATGAAGTATTATTGATACTATACAATGATGAGTTAATCGACCGTATTAGTTGCAATATCAGACTTTTAGATGATGGTATGGCTATCTACGGGAGAGTTTTACTCAAGAAAAATTGTAGTAAAATTCAGTTAGATGTTCAAATGGCTCTGAGCACTATGGGACACAACTGCTGTGGTCATTAGTCCCCTAGAACTTAGAACTACTTAAACCTAACTAACCTAAGGACATCAAACACATCCATGCCCGAGGCAGGATTCGAACCTGCGACCGTAGCAGTCGCACGGTTCCGGACTGCGCGCCTAGAACCGCGAGACCACCGCGGCAGGCTTCAGTTCGATGCTGACAAAGCAGCATACGAATGCAAAGACTGGTAACTACCTCTTAATGTAGAAGAAATGGAAAAAAAGTAGTAGCCTCCGGCCAAATGATTAATAAATCAGAACTATAACTTTATGAGAGAAACATCTACGCAGTGACCCTCCTTTGCTCTTTTCATGGCTGGTGTACGATATACGTACTACATAATATGCGCCAGAATGTTCCCCGAAAATTCTTCTGTCACATAACGAAAAGTGTGTTAAATATGCGGTAGATCTCTGGCTGCCACACGCATTGAATGACCGAACTGTCACCTTCTACTGTGGTCTAGACCTCAGATTACGCTATAGATTAGTCTGCGTGCTTCATTCGATCTGGAGTCCGTCGTCTCACGCACATAGCTTGACGTAAAGGTCTATACTACATGATTACTCTGCAAATTCACACTTAAGTGTGGCCAAATTTTCATAGAAGCATTTTCAGACTCTTTCTCAACTGGATTAGTGAGTGGGAAAACATAAAACCTAAATTTTTTCGTGTGGCCTTAATTTCTCAAACATTCGAATTATATAACCAACTGGTTGTAAATACCTGTTTGGTACAATTGACCTATGTTTCGACACCTACCAAGGGTGCCATCATCAGGCTTGAGCATAGCTGCTCTGAATTCTGACCATTGCTTTCTCACAGTTTAATTTTACGGTTTCTCAAAGTTTCATTCTGATGAAGACACCCTTAGTACGTGTCGAAAGTACCACACAGCTATTTGCTATCACTTGGCTGTATAATTCCTATGTTGGAAAATTGTATATGGTTGCTGAGAAAGAGTGATGTTTACAACTGTAGCATTAATTTCTCTTATTTTATTACAATGGCCATTTCTCCAGTTATAGGTGAGAGTCAAAAAATATTTTGATATTCAGAGGATAAAGATGGTTATTGAAATTTCGTGAAACGATCTAGCTGCAACGAAAAATGTCTGTGCTTCGACATTTGCCACTACAGTTCGCTTATCATACTCGTCACACTCTCTCTCCTATTTCGAGAAAATGCAGAACGGGCTGCCCTTCTTTGAACTTTTTCGATGTTCTCCGTCAGTCCTATCAGGTAGAATCCGACATCGCGCAGCTGTACTCCAGTAGAGGACGGGCAAAAGTAGTCGAGGCAGTCTCTATAATAGATTTGGTAAATTGCATAGATGTTCTTCCTATAAAACGCAGCCTTTGTTTCGCCTTCTCCACATTTTCTATGTGATGGTTAGAATTTAAGTTGTTAGTAATTGTAGTGCCTAGGTATTTAGTTGAAACGACAGCGATTACAACTGTCCATGTAGTCGAAATTTAATTTTTCTTTTTGAGGACAGTACACGTTTTATTGTGTGGTGCCCATCGCCTCATTTCGCACCATGCAATTCGAGTAGATCTTATGATGGCCTTACCAGACGGCAAACGACAGCATCATCTGCAAACTATCTGAGGACTCTTCAGATTCTCTCTTAAATCGTTTATATAGATTAAGAATAACAAAGGGCCTGCAAAACTTCCATAGGAGCCCTAGATATCATTTCGGTTTCACTCGATGGCTTCCCGACAGTAATGCGAACTGTGACCTTCCTGACAGGAAATCACGTAAGTGAGACAGTTTTCCATAAGCACGCTGTTCGAATACAAACCGCTTGTGAGGAACGATGCCAAAAGGGTTCTGGTTATCTAGAAATGTGTAACCAACTTCAGATCTCCTATCGATACCCCTCATTACTTCGTGACAATGTACAGAAGTAAGAAGTGGAATGACCACGTAATTCTTGTTGCAGGTAAAGCAGATGGTAAGCTATGATCTACCGTTTGGTTGTGGGAAAAATAAAAAAAAAGGCTTTGAGCACTATGGGACTTAACATCTCAGGTCATCAGTCGCCCTAGAACGTAGAACTACTTGAACCTAACTAACCTAAGGGCATCACAGGCATCCATGCCCGAGGCAGGATTCGAACCTGTGACCGTAGCAGTCGCGCGGTTCCGGAGTGAAGCGCCTAGAACCGCTCCGGAAAATAGAAGTTTACCTGCTAAAAGAGATCATTTACAGAATAGTAATAACAGAAAACCGAAAGTATGCAAAAGAAGAGCGGCACTTGTTCGATTGACAGGGATTGTGACAGAAACGCCCGCAGATGGTAACTGGCCAACACCTAAGAACGACGCTGCCTATCTCACGAATGTCTTTGCAGAAAATGTAATGGTTGGGCTTTCAGCACTAAAGCTACTAATTTCTTCCATCTATTAGTGCCCGGAAAGATAAAGTTACAGTACTGATAACTTGTACAGAGACAAACAAAAATCACCATTCTTTCCGCGTCTTACGGGAATGTAACTGGAAGAAACTTTGATCAGTGATACATTAAAAAGAACCATGCGTCACATAACATACTCGGGATAATTTGTTGATTGACGGTGCCGGCGCGGAAGGAAATATTATTCTACAGAAAAATATTCACATACGTTTCTCTGCATGGAGACGGTCATTGTAACAGGAAACTGCTGTACTCCGATGCACTCACTCACTCCTGTTAGTTCACACTTGCACAGTTCACGCGCGAGGTTCAGCAACTTCACCGTCGCACCTCCCGGCAGCGGATCGGAGCGTCCGTTCGCGCACTCGGCCACGAGACGACTGACTATACCTGAGGCTGTCGGTTGCGTGCTCCCCCGCCAGCTGCCGAGTCCGGGCAACCAGCAGGTAGCCAGTATCCCCCCCTCCACCGCTCCGAAGACACACTCCTGGAAATTGCTGCCCTCTAGCAGTCAGACGGCGAACTACTCGAGCGCTTGTAGGAGTGAGACACGACCACACGAGCGGAGGGGCTGGTTTTAGATCGCTAACCCTTTTTGGATCAGGTTACTGATAGCCTGTGAGTGTAGCTGGGGTTTGAATTCCTACCGCAACCAAACAGCTACCACTTAATGTTTGTGAGAATGATTTCGTTTGATTGATTTTGAAGATAAGCGTCTTCGGTTTTGGGTGATCAAATGTTAGGCACGTGGTTTTTGTGTCCTGACTTGTTTGCGTGGGTGTTCCAACCGTCGGCCAGTCGATAAAAGTGAGTCTCAACGACAATTTAGTCACTGGGTAACGTCCACAGCAGTACACAGACCTAATTTCTCAGGATGCACCCGCTCTCCTGAATAAATTCCTGCTACCAGAATGGCAAATTTTCGCATTCAGTAAACTTTACTACTTAAGTCGGGTGTGCCATTAGCACAGAGAGAATCCTAATCATTCGCAATAATTTATGAACAAACTCCCGTCAACTGTGTTTCAGATTTTAATTTGCAATGTGTACCTTCTTTGTCTAGATTTTAAACATTCAAATGAGGCTTGCCGTCTGGAGCTGGTGGAGTATTTGCACCTGGAAAATGTTATGTAGTTATACAAATGTAAAAAAAAGAAAAAAAAGAGGGCGTTAATGAAAGACAACTTCAGAGTTATGCAATGCTTGTCTGTTGTAAGAAAAACTTTCACTGGTGGGCCCTGGCGAAAGTCTTCGAGAATGCGTGTTTTTGTTTTACACATATCATCACAAAACTAAGAAGGACATATCAAAAATAGCCCCCTACGCGACAAAAGACATCGTTTATAGTCCTATTTTATATATATGACACACTGGAAAAACAGAACAGCTGTCAATATAATTTTCTTATTATTACGAGAAATTATGTAAATTAAAATGAAAAAAGTTACACTTTTCTATCAAGTTTATGTTTGAATGTACAGGAAATGATAACTTGAAGCAAGAGATACAATGAGTGGGATGCCATACGCCAAAGTTTCTTGAAAGTATTTAGAACTCGAGTGTTCGCTGTCCGTCTTTTCGTTCAGTTTATATGATTTGATTCTGCGTTTTTGTGCTTTTCCGGTCGGCTTCCGCTGAGCTGCTTATTGCAGCCTGCCCACTCTTAAAAACGACAAAAACGTCTTTTACTGAGCACGCGGGTAAACTGAAGTCCAAATAACGTGGAGTGGTTTTAGAACGTTGCGTTCGCTCAATACTGTATGCCATGCGTGCATCAAAGACTAATGGCAGCATTAGACACACAAAATCAAAGCAATGCTAATGGCAGATAAGCACACAACGAGACCCAACTTTGACGTACAACTCAATACAAGTCTACGCAATTAGAGTTGCTAATGGCCTTACACATTGCTGTCGTACAAAGTTTGTCCCTACTCGACCGTGCTGACAAGATCATCTCAGGGTAATGACTGTCTCATCATGTCCTAGCGCCGTGTTGCTACAAACATCGAATAACAATTCGCACATCTTCGTGCTCGTTCGGAAATGATCGTTTCTGATAACAAGCGCCGACTTCTTAAGACTCGAATCGTAAGATTTGCATACCTGCGTGACTTTAGCACTGTTAATGAACAGTTTCCCTGGTACCTGTGTGTTTTACAGTTATTGGCTTTAGCTTAACAATTATCAGTGAGCATTGGCGATTTGGCGCTGACGTCGCTATCCTCTCCCCAGCAGCCAGCAGGTAGCGGCAGTCTGGTCTCATGTTCTCTCTCGCGTCCCAGCGGCCACCTCACTCCACTGCCAGCTTATACGTAGCCACCTGTAGCTTTACTGAGTCATATTTGCCCCACACAAGTGGGAGTAAATGCGTCGGTCTCTTTAAAGCGCTGCCCGTCTCACGTTCTTGAATAAAACTTTACCTGTTGCCTCGAAGGATACTACTTTTACAAACTGCGACATATAGAGTACAGTATCAAAAACTTCTCTAGATAAGAAAGTGTGAGACGGAGACACTTAGTTTTTTCCCTGGCTTCGTAGTTCGTGGAAGTTATTAGGTATCGGCATATTTACACGTCGGTGGCTCATAAATCGTTCCACAGGATATTGCTTGACTACAGTTGTTTGATTAATCACTTTGTGCTGCTTCACAAGCTGAATGAAGGCAAATAAGTAATTTTTTCCGTGACATGTGGTACTTAACATTATCGAGCCGTGACACACATTATTATTGATTGCTATTTGTATCTCTAATTAGTTTGCGGAGGCTATTACAAGCAACGCGAAGGATATGATTAAGAATCTACTACTGTTGCGTAAGTTCTTCGGATTCTGATTCCTGTAAACAGAATGAAAAAAGTGAGTAATACATTGCTTAGCAGTTTGTTCAGTATATCATTCCAAGCCACTGAATGTCACGAGTTTCTTCCCCTAACGTTAGTGTAAAGAGATACATGTTCGGTGAATATACGAATAGGAATAAATTATAGTAATTTACGAGTAAAGAATCAGTAAATGAAAATATTTCTACGCTGTTAATCAAATAACTGCTGTGTTTGGTGTTAACTGATGTAACGATATTGTTGAACATGTACTTTCTTCCCAAATCCGAGTGCCTACACGGAATCTTACATAATCTCACACATGCCAAAACATCAAATATAGTAAGGTTATGCTGCACTTTCACAGTTGATAGCTGTCCCTCTTCACACCTGTGCATACATGTTGGTTCCGCACGAGTGTTCTGCAGGCTATTGAAATAATGTCGTTCGATTCGACCTGTGAGCAGTCTGTGATCACAAGCGGATCAGAAGAAAAAGAGTGGTTGACTGCCTATCAAGATTTTGAGGCATCCGTGGACGACGTACCATATAGCTGTTTGAGTAATTTGCTGTAGAGACAGTGAAAGACCTCGTGGCCGGCATTTCAGCTGCTTTTGAAAATTGTTAACCAAATGCCAGGAATCTTTGCTGCTGTCCGACAGTTCCTTCGTACCTCATGGATTTATGTTTAAAGGCCGAAGACTGAGCTACCAGCGACCGAAAAGTAAAATTAGAATTTAATAACCCTTCGATGAAAAGATAATTAGAAATGAAGCCCAATGGATAGTATGACTAGACAGGAAAGGAAATACGCCACCTCTTTCCAAAACGAACAATTGAGTCTTTTGCGTTAAGCATTTAACACAAAGTACAGAAAACGTAAATCAGGATGACCAGGGATGGATCTGAACCATACACCCTTCGATTAATCTAAAACGCCATGCCATACCGTCTATGCTCAAATAATGATGTAAAAATGAGTCAGAAAAGAATTACTTAAAAATATATCGTACGATTAAAAATACAGCGAAACTGTCTTTCTTCTGCAAACTATCATTACATAATTTTGTACTATTTATAAATTTTGATGTTTCGTGCCTCATCACGAAATTCGCTTTATGACAATTTCGGTAGAACTAGAGGAAGTTAGGCGCTTAGAGAAGGTTATAGGGACCTAGTTCTTCCCGTCGACCGTCATCCAATAGAATGAGTGAAGAAGATTAGCTTTTAAAGTCCCGTGGACGACAAGATCGTTAGAGGGGCAGTACAAGTTCGGGACTGGGGAAGGATAGCGAAAGGTATTGGTCTCGTCCTTCTCGAGGAGACATACTGGTATTTGCTTTCAGCAATTTAAGAAAACTGCACACAATCTAAGTCCTGATGGCCGGTGTGTGATGTGAACCTTTGTCCTCTCGAATGTCACTCCAGGGTGTTCGCCTCTGCTCCACCTTGATCGGTCGAGTCCCCGGGCAGAGAAAATCCCCAAACCGGCTGGAAATCAAACCCTGGACCCTGTGATCCAGAGGCAGCAACGCTGGCCACGAGACCATGAGGTGCGGACATTATCTAATAGTGACAGTTAAAACTGCCTAGAGGTGATAAGGTGTGACAACACTTCAGAAACGGGGCAGTGTGTGGATATTACAAAAACTTCTCAGGACGAAATGGTGGAAATTGGACTCCTTTAATTTTGAGGTACACAATGGTCCCAGCATTAGGGACGGCAAGAAATGACCAGTTAAAACCGATACCAGTATTTTAATTCTCAATAAACGATAATTTTCGGTGTTTGTTTTTTCTTGGTTATAACAGGTGTTATTGTTTCTTTACTAATAACCGGGTAAAAAAATAAAGTATCAATTAGTGATAGCAACAGTGCTAAAATATTTGTTTTCAAATAAACTTTATTCACGAAGTTTGCGCTACTTTGAAATTTGTGTTATTATAGAAAACGGGGAAAAGCGACCAGTGGTATTTTAATAAGATTGCCGATATAAACGAGCAACAAACACGTGGCATAAGAATTGGTACTGCATTGGTGAGACAAAAATGCACCTGTTACAATGTGGTGTGGCCTATCAGATGGTACGCGGGTACAAGCGGTGTGCAAGACTTGCGCAGTCTGATCTACATGGTGGTTCCTCATTGTCGTCGTCGGACATGAGTTGTATTACAGAATGGCATCATTCCTCTTCTGAATGTATTGTACGAAGTGCGCTATCAGAGAAGTAAAGTGCTTCATTTCCTTTAAAAGATCAGAAACGAGAGGAGATACAACAAATTTTCGATGTAATATAAGGAGAAAACTTTAAACTGAACAGTTTATTCGTAACTAAAAATTAGACCAAAATTATCAGTCTCTAACGCACAAACACAACGATGTGCTAGCAGACGGCATTTCCCGATGTAAGCGAGAAATGAACCGAAAATCACCGTAAGTACTTATTCTTATCGAACTGTTTTTCAATCTAAAATCAAATCAAAATGTAAATAACTTAATTAAAGACCACTTATGATGATTTGCCTCCATAAAGAGAAACGAGTCTTGTGAAAAAAATCACGCATTTTGTAATTGAATCGACAGAACAAGAATACCTCCAAGAAGTTCATTCGTAGTTTACACACGGCTACACAGTGTTGCTTTATCCAAACCTTTATCTGCTTTTAGCCCTTGAAAACGAACAAATGAATACGAAAAAGGGAGTTCTTCAGCCTTAGTTTTCAATCTGATTGATAGTTTCAACGATTTGAAGTGGAATGATGGTATAAAATTAATTGTTCGTAAGGCGGGTGCCAGGTTGGGATTCATTGGGAGAATGCTTAGAAAATGTAGTCCATCAACAAGGGAGCTGACTTACAAAACACTCGTTCGACCTATACTTGAGTGTTGCTCATCAGTGTGGGATCCGTACCAAGTAGGGTTGACAGAGGAGATAGAGAAGATCCAAAGAAGAGCGGCAAGTTTCGTCACAGGGTTATTTGGTAAGTGTGATAGCGTTACGGAGATGTTTAGCAAAGTCAAGTGGCAGACTCTGCAAGAGAGGCGCTCTGCATCGCGGTGTAGCTTGCTGTCGAGAGGGTGCGTTTCTGGATGAGGTATCGAATATATTGCTTCCCCCTACTTATACTTCCCGAGGAGATCACGAATGTAAAATTAGAGAGATTCGAGCGCGCACGGAGGCTTTCCGGCAGTCGTTCTTCCCGCGAACCATACGCGACTGGGACAGGAAAGGGAGGTATTGCCAGTGGCTCGTAAAGTGCCCTCCGCCACACACCGTTCGGTGGCTTGCGGAGTATAAATGTAGATGTAGACCCTATAGCACTGAGTAGTCATAATGCCAAATAGTGGTATGGTCCCCGATGACAACAAGATTTTTGAGAACAGTTTCAAAATGTGAGAATCAATAGGGGAACACTCGTGATATTTTGTAAAAGTCAACTACTTATCATTTTTCGAGGAAAGCAGTGAATGTTGTATGGACTAAGTTTTCTTTTATTGTGCTACATGATGTAATATTTTGATTCTACGTCTCTTGAAATTGAGAGAGTTAAAATTTATCGGTCTTTGTTCGATTTCTACGTTTATTGCAGGAAATAGTAGAAATAAAAGAACCGAAAATCGGTTATTTCAAAAACCAGATGTTTCGGCCATAACCACCTGCAGATTTTTCCTCATTGGAACAGTAAACTATTGTTCGGTAGGTGTATGAAGGTAAATAATTTGTACGTTCCAGTTCTCGTGGAGAAGGTGATTGAGTGAACGGAATATGGGTCACATTTTTTCTGAACACGAAATGAGAGCCAATGTGTGTCCGACGGGCGTAAGCAGCGCACCCTTCGTGTGGTGAGTAATACGGGAAGGGCCGCCTAACTGTTTGTGGCCGTGTATTTGCTCGGCCCACCGATATGGAAATAATGACGCCAGTTACTAACTGCTGGTCAGCACGGGAGAGTATTTTCATTATTAACGGCGCCGCCGCGAACGCTGGGACACTCACTGCGGCGGCGACCTTCTCTGGAGGCGTGTGCGCATGCCCAATAGCTCATAGCGGCACACATGCGCAGGCCGCGACGTCTGGCCGGACGGATTTGAATAACAAATTAAGAGAGCCGACAAGATGCCGAGGGAGTAGGCAAAAAAGCAAACATAGCGATATTTATGTCACTCGTTTCAGTTAACCGGTCCGTCCGTCTCTCTACCTTTCTCTCTCTCTTAGCGAACGGCTTTGTGCGGCGGTGTTTAACGAGCCGCGGCCAGAGAACGCGACGACAGCCGGACGGTAAATAACGGCGAGCAGTGGTTCGCTGTGAGCGGACGGCGGCGTAGGTCGCGGCGGGGCCGAATGAGCCCACAAGGATGGAGCCGCACGCGAAGGCAGGGACGCTCTGGGGAGTGCCCGGGGAAATGAGGGCTCTCTGTGGGTCACGGGACATACCGAGCCGTAAAAGATGGCGTGAACACTTGAACATCTGTTGCGCAGACAAAAGGAACCAGCTACGAAACCCTCAGCCAACGGATGTATACTTAACCTTTCGCAGGATTGTACCGGGTGGTTACAATTAAAAGTGCACTTGCTCCATTGTGGGTTGTACACTACTGGCCAATAAAACTGCAAAACCAAGAAGAACTGCAGATGATAAACGGGTATTCATTGGACAAATATATTATACTAGAACTGACGTGTAATTAATTTTCACGCAATTTGGGTGCATAGATCCTGAGAAATCAGTACCCAGAACAACCACCTCTGGCCGTAATGACGGCCTTGATACGCCTGGGCATTGAGTCAAACAGAGCTTGGATGGCATGTATAGGTACAGCTGCCCATGCAGCTTCAACACGATACCACAGTTCATCAAGCGTAGTGACTGGCGTATTGTGACCAGCCAGTTGCTCGGCCACCATTGAGCAGACGTTTTCAGTTGGTGAGAGATCTGGAGAATGTGCTACCCAGAGCAGCAGTCGAACATTTTCTGTATCCAGATAGGCCCGTACAGGACCTGCAACATACGGTTGTGCATTATCCTGCTGAAATATAGGGTTTCGCAGGGGCCAATAACGGGTAGAGCCACGGGTCGCAACACATCTGAAATGTAACGTCCACTGTTCAAAGTGCCGTCAATGCGAACACGAGGTGACCGAGACGTGTAACCAATGGCACTCCATACCATCACACCGGGTGATACGCCAGTATGGCGATGACGAATAAACGCTTCCAATGTGCGTTCCCCGCGATATCGCCAAACACGGATGCGACCATCATGATGCTGTAAACAGAACCTGGATTCATTCGAAAAAACGACGTTTCGCCATTCGTGCACCCAGGTTCGTCGTTGACTACACCATCGCAGGCGCTCCTGTCTGTGATGCAGCGTCAAGGGTAACCGCAGCCATGGTCTCAGAGCTGATAGCCCATGTTGCTGCAAACGTCGTCGAACTGTTCGTGCAGATGGTTGTTGTCTTGTAAACGTCCCCATGTGTTGACTCAGGGATCGAGACGTGGCTGCACGGTCCGTTACAGCCATGCGGATAAGATGCCTGTCATCTCGACTGCTAGTGATACGAGGCCGTTGGCATCCAGGACGGCGTTCCGTATTTCGCTCCTGAACCCACCGATTCCATATTTTGCTAACAGTCATTGGATCTCGACCAACGCAAGCAGCCATGTCGCGAGACGATAAACCGCAATCGCGATAGGCTACAATCCAACCTTTATCAAATTCGGAAGCGTGATGGTACGTATTCCTCCTCCTTGCACGAGGCATCAGAACGACGTTTCACCAGGCAACGCCGGGCATTTGCTGTTTGTACATGAGAAATCGGTTGGAAACTCTCCTCATGTGAGCACGTTGTAGGTGTTGCCACCGGCGCCAACCTTGTGTGAATGCTCTGAAAAGCTAATCATTTGCGTATTACAGCAAATTCTTCCTGTCGGTTAAATTTCGCGTCTGTAGCACGTCATCTTCGTGGTGTAGCAATTTTAAAGACCAGTAGTGTAGTTCTCGTATTCAAGTAAAACATAGTATATATTCTAATGTGTTAATAGGGAACCGATTTACTCTGGGAAAAAAAAAAGAATTTAGTTCCAATTCCGGCCACCAGGTGCAAATCTGGTAGTCTGAATGCAAGGAAGACATATAGAAACGTTTCCATATGTAATGGCTAAGAACGGGGCGTGGGCGGAAACTGCCGCTTGCACAGCTTGTTCGACATGAGCACAGGAATCGTTGAAGAGATGCTGCACAGCGCCATATTTGCACCTAGCGCCCAAAATTGGAACTAAATTGTTTCCGTCGTAAAGCGGTTCTACATCAGCGTATAACGCATTAATCAAGTTTCGCTGCCATATGATGATTATAGCCCACAATGGTCCTATGTCAGTAGCTGCACTTTAATTATAACCGCCCGCTAGTATTTTGCATCTTCTATATCAAGTGCGTTTTCCTACAAGGGCATTGGCGATCACTAGTAACATGATCTGCGTTTGTCCATGGCTTTTATGGTCAGCAATTTTATGCCCAATCCAAACCTCCGGCTTAAGTCCTGCAAGCAGGTTAATAATCTACGTCTTGGACCACTTCTGCTACCAATCTTTCTTTGAAATAATAGTTACAGTAAAACACTCCGCCTTCAGGCCGTAAGTGGCCCATCGGGACCATCCGACCACCGTGTCATCCTCAACTGAGGAAGCGGATAGGAGGGGCGTGTGGTCAGCACACCGCTCTCTAGGTCGTTATTATAGTTTTCTGTGACCGAAGCCGCTACTATTTGATCGAGTAGTTCCTCAGTTGGCATTACGAGGCTGAGTGAACCCCGAAAAACGGCAACAGCGCATGGCGACCCGGATGGTCACCTATCCAATTGCTAGCCCAGCCCGACAGATCTTAACTTCGGTGATACGATGGGAACCGGTGTATCCACTGCGGCAAGGCCGTTGCCATTAGCTACAGTAGTTTGTTCTTATTGTTGCGCATTACATGGGAAAAGTATCCAGGTTTCCTTTTCAGTACTGAGAATATCTGAATCTATCATATTCCATAGCGCTGCCACATTTCATCTGTTCATAGTGTCCTTAATATTCTTCAGTGTGCCCCCATTACAAACGTCTCAACGTCTTACCTAATACCGCGGTAACCATGACTCAGCTATATAGACTAAAAAGAAGGCAGGAAGGAAGCAAGGTTAGGATTTAACGTCTTGTCCATATCGAGGTCATTAGGAACGGAGAACAAGCTTGAAATATTTAAAGGCTTGGGAAGGAAATCGGTCGTGCCGTTTCGAAGGCATTTGGCTGTAGCTATTTAGGGAAATCACCGATGATCTAGATCAAGAAGCCGAAGGCGGATTTGAACCGTCGTCCTCCAGAATACGAGTCCACTGTGCTAGCCGCTGCTCACTGTTGCACGATCATAGTGTAGGATACTGAACACGCAGCATCAAAGTAGTAGACTCCGAAGTGTGATACTTATGTCAAGCCTACTCATAAGTCTCTTCATTGTCTGGAAAGAATTTGTGACATGATAATTCTGAAGAGAACTACTTGAGAAAAGTCCCAGCTATTGCCGGTCTGACACACCAAATGCTTATGTGAAGAAACCTGTTCAATCTTATCACTACCAAGTGTGTTTCCTGAATTACAACTCGGTTTCCATTTTGTCGTCTTGGTTCTTAAACTATTGATGTCTTCAGTAACAGAGTTCATTATCTCTTGCACACGTTCTATCCTGGATGCAAGAAAAAGATAATTATCAGCAAATCCAATGTGACTGATGACAGCTCCATAACCACGAATCCTTGCTATTTTCCTTCGAGAGCAACTCCGTAATATTTTTAGAAGGGATATAAGAAACTCTGCTCTACAACGATGATATTCTCGATTGCTTTCGAGAACCCGAAGTTCAAAGCTTTTGACAATGTTCACTAGAAAACTCTCTTTGAGATTCTGAAGGTGGCAGGCGTAAAACACAGGGAGAAAAACGCTATTTACAACTGATACAGAAACCAGAGAGCAGTTGTAGAAGTCGACCGGCATGAAAGGGAGGCAGTGGTTGAAAAGGAATGAGACAGGGTTGCAGCCTATGCCCAGTGTTATTCAATCTGTACACTGAGCAAGCAGCAAAGGAAACCAAAGAAAAATTTTGGAGTAGGAACTAAAGTTGAGGGAGAAGAAATAAAAACTTTGACGAATGCCCATGACATTGTAATTCTGTCACAGACAGCAAAGGACTTGGAAGAGCAGTTGGCCAGAATGGACAGTGTATTGAAAGGATGGTATAAGGTGAACATCACCAAAAGGAAAATACGGATAATGGAATGTAGTCGAATTAAATCAGGTGGTGCTAAGGGAATTAGATCAAGAAATGAGACACTTAAAATGGTAGTTGAGTTTTGCTATTTGGGCAGCGAAACAAGTGATGATGGCCAAAGTAAACTTTCAATCGCAAGAAAAGAATTTCTGAAAAAGAGAAATTTGTTAACACGGAATGTAAATTCAAGCATTAGAAGTCTTTTTTAAGGTATTTTTCTGGAGTGTAGCCATGTACTGAAATAAAACATGGACGATAAACAGTTTAGATGAAAAGAGAACAGAAGCTTTCGAAATGCGGTGCTACGGAAGAATGCTGATTAAGTGGGTCGATCACGTAACTAATGGGGAAGTACTGAATAGAATTGGGGAGACAAGAAATTCCTGGACCATCCCGACAAAAAGAAAGGTTCGTTTGATGTGATTCTGAGACATCAAGCTATGACCAGTTTAGTGCTGGAAAGAAGTGTGGTGAGACCAAGAGATGAATACAGTAAGCAGTTTCAGAAAGATGTAGGTTTCAGTTCAGGGACGAAGAGGATAGAGTGGCATGGAGAGCTCTATCAAACCAGTCTTTGGACTGAAACCACTACAAATTACACACGCCTGATGATGCTTCATTTCAGTGAAACGAAACGAGTTTGGTGACAAAAACGCCCTTTTGTTTTAGTAGATGCAAAGACGGAATTAAAGTATCTTCAGCAAGTTTTCAATGTTGTTTCTGAAGATCCGGTAGTAATTAAAATTTTTGTGACCGTGTCTGACACAGTATAAAACAAATTTCGATCAAAAATTTTGTACGTGGCTGCACGTTCAGACACCGTGAATAGTTACAACTGTAAGAAAAACAGCCCCCGGTCACTATTTTTAACAAATTAACCTGGTTTCAGCACTGCTGTGAGTGTCTTCTTCAGAATTTAAAACAAAGAATAGCCTATATTCTATAACATGGTCAAAGAATAATGACTGAAAACGTATGGTAGGGTATAAGTACGGAATCATCGTAAAAGACTGACAGTACTTATACGTCATTTATAAAATAATAAATATGCCAAAAGGGCACTAGTCACAAAGATATTTAAGATAAAGAAAACTCGTTTTGCAATCTGCACCACGCAAGTAACGAGCAGCCCTTAGTGGCTCACCACCACAGATTTCTTTATCTTCAATATCTTTGTGATTAATGCCCTTTTGGCATATTTATTATTTTATAAATGACATTTAAGTACTGTCAGTCTTTTACGATGATTCGGTACTTATACCCTATCATACGCTTTTATTCATTATTCTGTGACCATGTTATAGAATATAGACCATTCTTTGTTTTAAATTCTGAAAAAGACACTTGTAGCAGTGTTGAAACCAGGTTACTTTGTTAAAAATAGTGACCGAGGGCTGATTTTCTTTCAATTGTAAATTTGGTCAGTTCTGATTGAAAAAATTTTGGCATTACAGTTGCTGTTCAGACACCTCCAGTCTTCGTCATCAGTGGTTTTTATAAAGCAGACAACCTCGTGATAGCCTTCACCTGTTCTGCCTGCGCCGAGCGGTTCTAGGCGCTACAGTCTGGCGGCCGCGCCACCGCTTCGGTCGCAGGTTCGAATCCTGCCTCGGGCATGGATGTGCGTGATGTCCTTAGGTTAGTTAGGTTCAAGTAGTTCTAAGTTCTAGGGGACTGATGACCTCAGATGTTAAGTCCCATAGTGCTCAGAGCCATCTGAACCATTTTTCTGTTCTGCCTGCCGGGCGAGTTGACGATTTCGGACTGGGGGACTACTGGATCTTAACTTGACTTTTTCTGGTCGCAAATTTCACTGGGCGCCCGAATTTCTACTCGGTGCGGTTTACAGTACAGCGTCAATGAGTGCAGGTAGAGCGAAGGTTTCAGAAGTGAGAGATCAGTCTGTTAGTGTGTGTGTGTGTGTGTGTGTGTGTGTGTGTGTAGAGAGAGAGAGAGAGAGAGAGAGAGAGAGAGAGAGAGAGAGAGAAAGAGAGAAAGAGAGAGGGGGGAGGGAGAGAGATACAAATGGACAGAAAAATTTTGGAAAGTGTGTGTGTGTGTGTTGGCGACAGAGGGAAAAGAGAGAGGCAGAGAGGGGCAGAAAAAGTGAGTGAGCGAGTGAGTATGTGCATGAGAGGTCGAATCGGAGAGTAACGCGTGGATGTTAGCCCTGGGCGTGAGTTGCTACGATCTCTGAGATTAAAACCGTGTCCCCTTCCTTTTTTCGTCAGTTCCGGGGGCGGCCGCCTTGAGTGCTGGCATCGGCGCGGCCGGTAGCCCCGGAAGGTGACCGCGCCGGGCGGCTTTAATTGAATGCGCTGTCCGCGGCCGGCTGAGCGCCCCCAGGGGACCAGAGAGAGGCGGAGAGGGAGGCGGGGGCGGAGGCGGAGGCGCTCTCGTGACGTGGATTATGCCTGCCAGCCGCCTCCCCGTGCCCTGGATTCCTCTTCTTAAAGGGGATGCTCCCAGCTGCGCAGACGACATTCGCTCGTGCGTTTTCAGTCTACCCGAGGACGCGAGCTCAAGACCAGGCGCTTCCATTCCTGGCAGGCGGCGTGGGTCGTCTTTCAGTCTTCGGGACAGAGGAGATACCCGTTCACATGCGATCGAGTGCCACACATTAGTCCATACAGAAAATTTCTCGGCTCGGATCACAAACAGCAGTCCCGATATGCTGGTATTTTTTAAAAGTTTTAGTGACTTTTCATTCGAAACAAGGTAGCCTTTTACAAGTGCTTTTTATCGTTCTTCAAAACAGTTAAATTAATGGTATTCAGGTACAGAGTAACCAATGTTAGTATCTGTTGCGCCAGAGGTTTACGCACGGGCCGGCCCAAGTGGCCGTGTTGTTCTAGGTGCAGTCTGGAACCGCGAGACCGCTACGGTCGCAGGTTCGAATCCTGCCTCGGGCATGGATGTGTGTGATGTCCTTAGGTTAGTTAGGTTTAACTAGTCCTAAGTTCAATGGGACTAATGACCTCAGAAGTTGAGTCCCATAGTGCTCAGAGCCATTTGAACCATTTACGCTCGGGTGACAAAAGTGATGTGTGTGATACCTCTTAACATCGTGTCGGCCCTCCTTTTGCCCAGCCTAGTACCGGAACTCGACGTGGGAAGGAGTCCCTGCAGAAACACTCAGCTGTCAATAACTGCGAAAGTATTGCCGGTGCAGGATTTTGCACACGAATTAACCCCTCTGTTATTTCCCATAAATGTTTGATGGCATTCATGTCGGGCCGCCTGGGTGGCGAAATGATTCGCTCGAATTGTCCAGAACGCGTGGGAATATGGAATCCATGAATGGTTGCAAATAGTATCCAAGTAGCCGAAGACAACCATCTCCCGACAATGATCCGATCAGTTGGACCACAGAACACATTCTATTCCGTGTAAACACAGTCGAGACAGTTATGGAGCTGCTACCAGCTTGCGCAGTGCGTTGTTGACAACTTGGTTTCATGGCTTCGTGGGTCCTGCACCACACTCGAACCCTACCATCAGATCTTACCAATTGAAATCGGGACTCATCTGACCAGGACAAGGTTTTCCAGTCGTCTAGCGTCCATTTCATATGGCCACGAGCCCAGTAGAGGCGCTTCAGGCGATGTCGTGCTGTTAGCAAAGGAACTCGCGTCGGTCGTCTGCTGCCGTGGCCCATTGAGACCAAATTTCGACGCACTGTCTTAGTGGAAACGTTCGTTGTACGTCCCACGTCGATTGCCTTGGTTAATGCAGAGTGTGTCACTTGTCAGTTAGCACTGACAACTCTACAAACGCTGCTAGTATCGTTCGTTAAGTGAATGCCGTCAGCCATGCGTTGTCCGTGGTGAGACGAAATGCTGAAATCTGGTATTCTCGGCACAATTTTGACGCTGTGAATCTCGGAATATTGAATTATCTAACGATTTCCGAGGTAGAATGCCCAATGCGTCTAGCTCCGACTACGATTCCGTTTTCAACGTCTGGTAATTCCCGTCGTGCTGCCATAATGAAGTCGGAAACCTTTTCACACGGATCACCGGCAGCTCCGTCGCTTTTTAAAATTTTAATTTTTTTTAAATGATGCCTGGTGTTTCCAGAGTACTACGATCTGTGTGGCTGGACTTCTGGAGTGTGAAGGCAAATGGCTCAAGTTTATCTTTATTAGTCTTAAGCATGGTTTTGGGGCCTGGGTCCGTAGACCCTACTGAGGTGGCCGTTCTTGATTTATTTTAACTTTCTATTTTTTGTTTGTGTCGTATATCAGCTCCAAGTTGGCATCATTATGGTGGATCTTGCACGATCGCTGGCCGTACCTTGACCTTAAGCCACCATGCAGGTGCCGCAGAGGCGACATATTCAAGGTGTCTAGATGTTGGTCGTAACGCTTGAACCTTGTTGAGGAGTTTCATAGCGGACATCCGAATCTGTTCACTGCGGACCGGAAAGTCAAGTGTGCACGCGATACTACCGCCATAGCCGGCCTGTTTGGCCGAGCGGTTCTAGGCGCTTCAGTCTGGAACCGCGCGACCACTACGGTCGTAGGTTCGAATCCTGCCTCGGGCATGGATGCGTGTGATGTCCTTAGGTTAGTTAGGTTTAAGTAGTTCTAAGTTCTAGGGGACTGATGACCTCAGATGTTAAGTCCCATAGTGCTCAGAACCATTTGAACTACCGCCATCTATCCCCTGACTTATAACCTCAGTGTACTACTGAGATTTGGGCGTAACGTTACGTTATATCTTTTAAGTTCGGATGTAATGAAATGGTCAATTTGGAGATGCGCGACCTGTAATTGCTTACATTTATTGGATTCAGGAAAAAGTCCTTTATTATTTTGTTGATTGCTAGTTTCGGCTAACGTTGTTAGCCATCTTCAGATCTGCATTTACACAGAAAACTGCAACGAAGGAAACATTGTTTGGTGCAAACTACCAAAACGGCAGTTCCGTGACATAAATCCATACTAGCACAAAATATTTTTCTGTGTGTAACCACCAAACGTTAGGACGCACCGTTAAAAATTTTATGCCGTCTGCATAGCTCAGTGTCAAATAGCTCGACGAAACGTTAATGTGAAATCACTTAAAAATATATATTTACTTCATGAACAAGTATTATGACCCAGTGCGCCATCGTATGAAAAGAAACGTTGAGACTACACCTAATTTTTAACCAAGCATACGAGGAAATGGAAATTGGTGGTAAGAACTTCTGGGAGCAAACTACTGAGGTCATCGTTCCCTAAGCTTACACATTACTTAATCAGACTTAAACAAACTTACGCTAAGGACAACACACACACCCATGCCCGAGGGAGGACTCGAACCTCCGACGGAGGGAGCCGCGCGGACCGTGGCAAGGCGGCCTAGACCGCGCGGATACCCCGCGTGGCCAAGACTACGAGGTCGCAATGTGTTTTACTGTGCTTTCAGTCTGCATACATGGAGATTATTTAGTATAATGCTATTAAACAGTGAGTGCCACTTTTTCTTGCCGCGCGGTCTAGGCGTCTTGTCACTGTCCGCTCGGCTCCCTCCGTCGGAGGTTCGAGTTCTCCCTCGGGCATGTGTGTGTGTGTGTGTGTGTCTTGTCCTTAGCGTAAGTTATATTAAGTAGTGCGTAAGCTTAGGGACCGATGACCTCAGCAGTTTGGTCCCATAAGACCTTACCACAAATTTCCCAAGTTCCAACGATTTCTTAGTCTTGAGTAAGAACTATGTAGTCTCAAACTTTCTTTTGATGTGGTGACACACTGTGTCATACTTGTTAATATATATATATATATATATATATATATATATATATATATATATATATATATATATATATATACTTTAGGTGATTTTGCATTATTGTTTCAGCGAGCTGTATAATATGATTGAGCTACAGAGCTTGCACAAAACTTGTGACGATGTGTCCTTCCCGTTACTGATCGTACTCGAAATAAAAAATTTTGTTCTGTAGTATGCTTTTATGTCACGGAAGTATTGTTTTGGCAGTTCGTTCCATATCATTTTTTTCTTTTATTCAATTTTATGTGCAGTTGCAGATCTAAAGATGGCTTACTACTTTAGCGGAAACTAACAATTAATTAAAATAATAAATTGCTATGCTGACCAATAAAGGATTTTTTTGAATCCAATGAACGTATATGATAAATTCCTTTGGGAGAGAAAAGCTTCTGTCCACAAATCGGCATGTTATTAGAGAGCGTCGGACGAGCGAAACTCCGTTGGCCCTTTTCTCGCACGTTATCCTGTGGACCATGCATGAAGCGCAGTAGCCAGATTCAGTGTTCGTAGATTTCCAGGAAGCTTTTGACAGAGCGCCACGATGGAGACTCTCAACAAAGGTTCTATCATACGGAATAGATTCTTAGATCTATCAATGATTCGAAGAGTTTTGTCAAGTAATAGGACCCAGTACGTTTATCTGGATGGCGAGTGTCCATAGCAGACAGACGCGGCATCACTAATGCCACAGGGAACCGTTGTAGGCTAGCTCTTGTTATCTGTATACATAAATGATATGCCGGACAGGGCCAATAGCAGTCTGCGACTGTTTGCTGATGACGCTGTAGTGCATGGAAAAGTGAGTCTTTGAGTGGCGACACTGACACATGATCACTTTGACACAATTTCTGTTTGATGCGACAGAGCTAGATGGTGCATTGGTCAGCACAGTGGACTCGCATTCGGGAGGACAACGGTTCAAACTCGCATCCGGCCATCCCGATTTAGATTTTCCTTGATTTTCCTAAATCGCTTAAGGCAAATAGCGAGATGAATGTTTCGAATTGGGACTGCCGCTTTTCTTCTCCATCCTCCGAACTTGTGCTCCGTCTCTAATGACCTCGACGACGGCGGGGCGTTAAACACTAATCTCCTCCTCCCTCTTGCTATCGGATGTTACGAATGAAAGTTTTCTATAAATGTGGGGAAATGCAAGTTGATGAAAATTAGTAGGTGAAACAGTGTTTTGTCGTTTGGACACGGTATTCATGGCGTGCTGTCTGATACAAAAAAAAAAAGGTTCAAATGGCTCTGAGCACTATGGGACTTAACATCTGTGGTCATCAGTCCCCTAGAACTTAGAACTACTTAAACCAAACTAACCTAAGGAAATCACACACACCCATGGCCGAGGCAGGATTCGAACCTGCGACCGCAGCAGTCGCACGGTTCCGGACTGCGCGCCTAGAACCGCGAGACCACCGCGGCCGGCGATTGCGGTTCCAGACTGAAGCGCCCAGAACCGCACGGCCACACCAGCCGGCCTGCTGTTTGATACAGCCACGGCGATTAAATAAGGAGGCGTAATTCTGAAAAGCGATATGAAATGGAACGATCATTGGAGGACGGTAGTGGAGAGGAAACTCCATAAATGAGACCGTGTATAGAAGAAAGGGGGATCCAATCATGAGCGCTGCTCGAGGGTTTGGGTTCCCCAACAGGTCGGATTCAAGGGAGACATCGAAGCAATTTAGAGATGTGCTGCTAGATTTTTTAGGTGATATGTTCGAGCTACATCCGAGTGCTACCGAAATTCTCCGTGAAGTAAAATGGGGATCCCTGGCGCAAAGATGACATTCATTTCGTGTATATTTACAAGTATGTCCGCTCCCGATAGCTGAGTGGTGCCGGCACGGTACCTCAGTGTGTTCGGTAAGAGGGCTGCTCGCCCTCTGTAATAAAAAAAAAAACTGAATAAAGGAATTAACTATCGACTTGAACGGATGTCTTGTGACGTACGCCCAGACCAAACCTAACGAACAATACCGGACAAAATAAAAAAAAAAAAAAGTGGTTAGGGCCACAGAATGTCAATCCTAAGGGCCCAGGTTCGATTCCCGCCTGGGTCGGAGATTTTCTCCGCTCATGGACAGGGTGTTGTGTTGTCTTAATCATCATCATTTCATCCCCATCGACGCGCAAGTCTCCAAAGTGGCGTCAAATCGAAAGACTTGCACCCGGCGAACGGTCTACCCGACGGGAGGCCGTATTCACACGACATTTATTTATAATTTACAAGTATGTAATGTTGGAACGTGGTTCTGCTTCGAGTAAACATTTTTGCCCCTTGTTTAACGCAAAAACATGTTTCGGTGAAGCCGAACGGAGTGGCCGAGCGGTTCTAGACGCTACAGTCTGGAAGCGCGCGACCGCTACGGACGCAGGTTCTAATCCTGCCTCGGGCATGGATGTGTGGGATATCCTTAGTTAGGTTTAAGTAATTCTAAGTTCTAAGGGACTGATGATCGCAGAAGTTAAGTCCCATAGTGCTCAGAGCCATTAGAGCTATTTGTTTCGGTGAGTTTCACGATAATCAGTGGGTTCATTTATTTTTTTAGTATGAAATACTGATATTTGTATGGCTGTCTGACGTTTGCAGTAAAGCCGAGATTTTGCTCCTGTATGCCATTTTTTGTCGAATCTTCTTTTCGTACCTAGATGTGATATGTGAGCTCTGCTTTCTAGCACACACTGTGTCACTCTTTATCAGATACCTGGTGCGTATCTGATAAACATTGACTGTTCGTGTCCTTCACAAGCATACCAGAAGAGACAGTGCGGTACACCACCAATGGTATTGGTTGCAGGCTCTGGGCAACAAATGTCAACTAAATAGAATTGAAAAAACCGGCAACACAAATACAAAACTAAAACAAATAAACCACAATGGTAAGTGAATTTTCAGAAAAATAACAGGTGCATTTGAAGCTACAGATGGCTGGAAAATGAGAAGTAATGAGAACATTTACTAACTTATATATAAAATACAGGGTGTTTCGAAAATGACCGGTATATTTGAAACGGCAATAAAAACTAAACGAGCAGCGATAGAAATACACCGTTTGTTGCAATATGCTTGGGACAACAGTACATTTTCAGGCGGACAAACGTTCGAAATTACAGTAGTTACAATTTTCAACAACAGATGGCGCTGCAAGTGATGTGAAAGATATAGAAAACAATGCAGTCTGTGGGTGCGCCATTCTGTACGTCGTCTTTCTGCTGTAAGCGTGTGCTGTTCACAATGTGCAAGTGTGCTGTGGACAACATGGTTTATTCCTTAGAACAGAGGATTTTTCTGGTGTTGGAATTCCACCGCCTAGAACACAGTGTTGTTGCAACAAGAAGACGTTTTCAACGGACTGGAAACGTGACGGATGAACGTGCTGGAAAGGTAGGGCGACCGCGTACGGCAACCACAGAGGGCAACGCGCAACTAGTGCAGCAGGTGATCCAACAGCGGCCTCGGGTTTCCGTTCGCCGTGTTGCAGCTGCGGTCCAAATGACGCCAACGTCCACGTATCGTCTCATGCGCCAGAGTTTACACCTCTATCCATACAGAATTCAAACGCGGCAACCCCTCAGCGCCTCTACCATTGCTGCACGAGAGACATTCGCTAACGATATAGTGCACAGGATTGATGACGGCGATATGCATGTGGGCAGCATTTGGTTAACTGACGAAGCTTATTTTTACCTGGACGGCTTCGTCAATAAACAGAACTGGCGCATATGGGGAACCGAAAAGCCCCATGTTGCAGTCCCATCGTCCCTGCATCCTCAACAAGTACTGGTCTGGGCCGCCATTTCTTCTAAAGGAATCATTGGCCCATTTTTCAGATCCGAAACGATTACTGCATCACGCTATCTGGACATTCTTCGTGAATTTGTGGCGGTACAAACTGCCTTAGACGACACTGCGAACACCTCGTGGTTTATGTAAGATGGTGCCCGGCCACATCACACGGCCGACGTCTTTAATTTCCTGAATGAATATTTCGATGATCGTGTGATTGCTTTGGGCTATCCGAAACATACAGGGGGCGGCGTGGATTGGCCTCCCTATTCGCCAGACATGAACCCCTGTGACTTCTTTCTGTGGGGACACTTGAAAGACCAGGTGTACCGCCAGAATCCAGAAACAATTGAACAGCTGAAGCAGTACATCTCATCTGCATGTGAAGCCATTCCGCCAGACACGTTGTCAAAGGTTTCGGGTAATTTCATTCAGAGACTACGCCATATTATTGCTACGCATGATGGATATGTGGAAAATATCGTACTATAGAGTTTCCCAGACCGCAGCGCCATCTGTTGTTGACAATTGTAACTACTGTAATTTCGAAAGTTTGTCTACCTGAAAATGTACTGTTGTCCCAAGCATATTGCAACAAATGGTGTATTTCTATCGCTGCTCGTTTAGTTTGTATTGCCGTTTCAAATATACCGGTCATTTTTGAAACACCCTGTATCAAAAGTAATGGAAAAGCGGAGTTTGATCTTCTTTGGCACCTTTACCGAATTCATGAGAAGAAGCTAACGAAACAAATTTCTTGTTATTTAAGGGAAAATAAATCAGCAGTGTTATGGATTACAGAAATAAGAAAGGAACTAGAAAGAAACAACATCAAAGAATCGGTAATAACAGGAAGAAACACTTTTGAGAATGAAATTGTATTGTTTTGTATGTTAACCGGGGACCTAGAAACGACGGAGAGGCTCCGTCCCCGCCGCAGCCGCAGTGGTCCACAACCCCACGACGGCTACCGCAGTCCACTTCACCCCTCCGGCGCCCCACACCGAACCCAGGGTTATTGTGCGGTTCGGCCCCCGGTGGAACCCCCCCCCCCCCCCCCAGGGAACGTCTCAGACCAAGCGAGTGTAACCCCTATGTTTGTCTGGTAGAATAATGGTGGTATACGCGTACGTGGAGAACTTGTTTGCGCAGCAATCGCCGACATAGTGTAACTGAGGCGGAATAAGGGGAACCAGCCCGCATTCGCCGAGGCAGATGGAAAACCGCCTGAAAACCATCCACAGACTCCTTACCGCCCGGAAAGCAGTGCGTTAGACCGCACGGCCAACCGTGCGGGACGACAATAAAATAGTAAATTAAGAATTCCTTCATGGCAGAAGGGACAAGACATTGGGAACAACATGAGTGGAAGAAAGGAAAAGAAAACATCGGGAGAAGATGTAAAAGTACTGGAAAATTCGGAAATCCAAGTTGATGAATTAGAAGATAAAAAAAGTACAAAACCAGTTAATGACGCCCTAACAACTGAGCAGTAACTGCTTACTCCTTCGCAGAGTTCTCCTCATAAATCGATACACGTTCTTTGCTACCGATCCTACGCGTTCGTTTCACTTCCGACACCTACGTTACAGTACGTCTCGTTCGTTTATTCGCCTGCCTTGAAAAGCCTCTGGTTATTACGCCGACCTGTCATTACCGTGCGTAGTAAAAGTGACGCGGGAAGTCTGAGACTGGAGAACGCTCTCGGAACGGGCGCGAGTATATTTACTTAACGTCGGCGCGCCCGCACGATATCTCGAATTACGAGCGGGCGACAGATCGATTGGTGTAACGGCCTGCGCGCCACCGGCACGGTAGAGGAACGCCTGCCGGCCGTAATGCGCTCGGGAAATATAGCAGCGCCACGCCGCGCCGCTCGAATAACACGAAATGAGCGCCATTACGTTTATGGGCGCACCAGTTCGTAGAAGCGTCTGCCCGCCGCTCCACGTCGCGCCAGCATTGGGACGCCGCCGCCGCCGCCGCCGCCGCCGCCGCCGCCGCCGCTGCCACATTGTCGACAGGCTGTCCCGCAGGACCGCGCGTCTATTCCGGACGCCGTAACTGCAGCGGTTGATTTGTGGCGCGCCTGTGTAATTGGCCGTCCCGAAGGCGCGACTCTAAAATGTCCCCCCACCGGCCGAAAATCGGGCGTGCGTGACCTGGTCTGAATGGGGAAACGAAGACTCCTGCGCCCTCTAGCGTCGAATGCTTTGAGCATTGTGGCGAGAGCATGATGCAGGAAATTTATGGAAGCAGGTGCTTGTAAAATGACGGGGTCCTCTTGGAAAAGGGTTTAACTCTGGAGGGGGGGCTTCTCAGTGCGACATTGTAGCTCAGTGGAATGCGCTGTCCTGGCACCTATAAAGCAACTGCCTTCTGTGGCGATACAATACAGGAAGGGCTTTCTTAATGGTGAATCAGAATTTTCTTCACTCAACGCGACAAGAGGAAGGACGGAACAGTTTTGTCGGCAACATCGAAGCAAATGGATGGTGACCAGTAGCTCAGCTGGATACAGGTTTAGGAGGTGCACGAAGTCTTTATTTACTTCTTACTGTTGTGGTAGGAGCCATTGCCTAGTGTCCAAAATAGACAATAATTTGCTGATTGTTAGCTTTTTAAAGTACGTAAATGATTCTCATTCTTCTATAGTGTGTCATGAATGGAGAGGTCAGTATTCGGTGTGGTGAACGATCATCTGAACGACATGTAGCTTCATCTACACACATCAAAAATGTTTTGCATCACACCAGTTCCCGGAACTAATGAAGATAGACGTTGACTGTGGATATTGTATCACAGACAGAGTTCCTTTGACTCTTCAGAGATGTCACTAAACCGCCCAAAGATGTAAACAACCAGGCATGAGCAGCGCCTATTGGACGGAGGGGGTCCGACAGCCGATCACTTCCCGTTATTCCACCAGGAAGGAGGTACACGGCTCGTGTTGTCCGTAGTTCAACCATGCCTAGACGGTTAATATGCGGTTCGATCGCGTCCGCATTGTTACTTTGTGTCAGGAAGGGCTCTCAACAAGGGAAGTGTCCAGGCGTCTCGGAGTGAACCAAAGCGATGTTGTTCGGACATGGAGAAGATACAGGGAGACAGGAAATGTCGATGACATGCCTCGTTCAAGCCGCCCTTTGGCTACTACTGCAGTGGATGACTGCTAACTACGGATTATGGCTGGGAGGAACCCTGACAGCAACGCCAGCATGTTGAATAATGCATTTCGTGCAGCCACAGGACGTCGTTTCTTTGGAGTCAGTACGGCCATTAGATTGTTTTTTATTGGCAGTGTTACATTTACACGATCATGATTTCGACTTAAAAGTGCCATTACCAAGTGTTTTAATGTTATACAGTGCCTAAGATGGCTTATTGTCGTATTTAAAATACACTATTAGGATCCATACCATCTGATGGTATACTCAGTAATAAAACAGTAGGCTTTTACCAGAAATACGGACCCTTAGACAATGTGTCTAATAGTGTATTTTAAATACGACAGTATGCCATCTCAGGCACTGTATATCATTAAAACACTTGATAATGGCACTTTAAAGCCGAAGTCGTGATCGTGTAAATGTAACACTGCAAATAAAAAAAACAGTCTAATGGCGGTACTGACTTTAAAGAAATCTATTAAGACTGTGGCCCCAGATTATTAAAAAATTATTACAGGACGTCGTGTTACGACTTTAACTGTGCGCAATAGGCCGCATGATGCGGAATTTCACTCCGACATCCATGGCGACGTCCATCTTTGCAACCGCGACACCATGCAACGCTGTACACATGGGCCCAAGAACATGCCGAATGGACCACTAAGGATTGGCATCACGTTCTCTTCACCGGTAAGTGTCGTATGCCTTCAACCAGACAATCGTCGGAGACGTGTTTGGAGGCAACCCGCTCAGACTGAACCCCTAACACAAACTGTCCAACGAGTGCAGCAAGGTGGAGGTTCCCTGCTGTTTTTGGGTGGCATTATGTGCGGCCGACCTACGCCGCTGGTGGTCATGGAAGGCGGCGTAACAGCTGTACGATACATGGATGCTATCCTCCGACCGATAGTCCAATCATATCAGCAGCGTATTGGCGAGGCATTCGCCTTCATAAACGATGATTCCCTCCCCCATCGTGCACATCTTGTGAATGACTTTCTTCAGGATAACGACATCTCTCGACTAAAGCGGCCAGCATGTTCTCCAGACATGAAGCCTATCGAACATGCCTGGGATGGATTGAAAAGGATTGTTTATGGACGACATGACCACCAACCACTCTGAGGGATCTACGCCGAATCACCTTTGAGAAGTGGGACAATCTGGACCAACAGTGCCTTGATGGACTTGTGGACGGTAAGCCACGAGGAATACAGGCATGCATCAATGCAGGAGGACGTGCTACTGGGTATTAGAGGTACCGGTCTGTATAGCAATCTGGACCACCACCTCTGAAGATCTCGCTGTATGGTGGTACAACATGCAAGTGTGCTTTTCATGAACAATAAAAAGGGCGGAAATGATGTTTATGTTAATCTCTGTTCTAGTTTTCTGTACAGGTTCCGGAACTCTCGGAACAAAGGTGACGCAAAACATTTTTTGATGTGTGTATATAAATAATAATGCTAACGTTCACCTGTACAAAGTCGCAAATCTCCGCTGCTTTGAAATTTTGGCACAACGTTGCATTCGAATGCACGCGTGTTTTTGTATACCTGCAGGAGCGTCATAATAAATACACAACCAATTATATATATATACACCATATGGCACTCCAGGAGATCTATAAAATCAGGTGGGTATTCGATTTGCCCCTGCAGGAGATCTATAAAGCAGGTGGGTATTCAAATGTGAAGTTGTGTCAAAATGTCAAAGCAACCGGTGAAGAACCTCCGGAGATTTACTAGATTGTACAAACGAACATTACGTCTGTGTCAATAGAAACTTAAATGCTCGTGTGTTGTAAATCTTAAATCACTGGAAGTTCTGCACCAACTGCTTCGATTACATTAAAATACACACGTACTAGGTGAAGGGGAAAGCCGGCCAAAGTGGCCGTGCGGTTCTGGGCGCTACAGTCTGGAACCGAGCGACCGCTATGGTCGTAGGTTCGAATCCTGCCTCGGGCATGGATGTGTGTGATGTCCTTAGGTTAGTTAGGTTTAATTAGTTCTAAGTTTTAGGCGACTGATGACCTCAGCAGTTAAGTCGCATAGTGCTCAGAGCCATTTGAACCATTTTGAAGGGGAAAAGGTATTACAAAGTCTCGAATGCTTCTTGACCAATTTACTTTAAATTTTTACATATATATGGAGTTCTCAAAACAGTGCAGTAAGTTCTAGTTAGCGTAAGGAAGTTGTACTTATGGTTCATCGGTTTATGCTTGGAATACTACTACGGAATCTGAATTCAGAGAGAGGCAGGAAGAGGAGACATACACAGGGGTGGATTTCGAACAGGTGCTGGGCACCACCTTCATGGGAAAGACATTAGTCCTCAAATGCAATGTAGTAGGTACTTATTAAAAATCGCTGCAGACAAGTTATAGAAAGACTGACCTGTCAGCTGTAGGCTGGGAAAGCCTCCTGGTACCAGTTGCTGCTCCGCTGTCCCCAACAGTCAGGGTGACGAGTCCACTGTACGACTAGCTACAAGCTACACAACTGAGCCACACTGCGGATATCGGTTACGCAAAATAGAACTTACTGCACTGTTTTCCTTTGCCAATTTCGTTTAGTCTTCCCCTTCCTAAGTCTCCAAGTAAACAGCAGAGGTAATGGCGATTGCAGTTAGCAGTCCTCTGTTTCCCCAAGACCTCTGTGGGAGTGACGACGGCATAGGGGAGCTGGCTACGGAGCTGGTGGTGGGCGGTGCGGCAGCCGCGATGGTTATCCGGCGGCTAGGGGGGTGGGGCGTGTCCTCTCTGAGGCCGGCTGGCGCCCGGAGGCACGGCTGGCGCCCGGCCGCTCCAGCCAGTCCAGTCCAGTCCAGTCCGGGCCGCTCGGCGGCTGCAGCCGCTGGTAATTGAGAGGCTCGCTTACCGCCTGACAGCCGATCTGATGGCCGCGGACCTCGCCCCCACCCTCCCCCACCCAGCGCGTGGCCGCGCCGCTGCCGGCTTCACGGAAGGCTGCGCCTCCATTGTGAGCTTCGGCACGCGGACGTTCAGTGGGCACCGCCTAGCCGAGAGCACCGACAACCGTCTTCAAAACACAACGTAACGCCTACCTCAGGTGACTGTGCTCGAGACCGATCTATACGTAAGTGGCTTGGCAGCTCATGCTATCGACGTGGTAATTTTCACCAACCTTTACGACCTGAAGCAGTACCCTCCGCCATACACCGTCAGGTGGCTTGCGCAGTATAGATGTAGATGTTGAAAGGTCAGTCCATAAACAGTTCAGCTTTCCATCCGCGAAGGTACCAGCGAGAAAAGATACCGATTTACCCTGGGAGAGCACCAATTAGGAAACTGGATGAGACTTTATAATTACACTGAAGCGCCAAATAAACTGATCTAGGTATGTGAATTCAAACAGAGATATATGTGAGCAGGCAGAATACGGCGCTGCGGTCGGCATCGCCTATATCAGACAACAAGTTTCTGGTGCAGTTGTTATATCGGTTACTGCTGCTACAATGGCAAGTTATCAAGATTTTAGTGGGTTTGCACGTGGTGTTACAGTCGGCGCAGGTGCGATGGGACGCAGCACCTGCGAGGTAGCGGTGAAGTGGGGATTTTCCCGTACTGCCTTTTCACGAGCGAACTTTGAATATTAGGAATCCGATAAAACATCAAATCCAGAAGGAGATTTTCACCCTGCAGCCGACTGTGCGCTGATATGAAACTTCCTGGCATATTAAATCTGTGTGCCGGACCGAGACTCGAACTCGGGACCCTTACCTTTTGGGGCGAGTGCTCTACCAACAGAGCTACCCAAGCACGACTCACGTCCTGTCTTCACAGCTTTGCTTCCGTCGGTATCTCGTCTCCTACCTTCCAAAGTTTACAGAAGCTCTGCTGCGAACCCTGCAGAACTAGCACTCCTGAAAGAAAGGGTATAGCGGAGACATGACTTAGCCACAGCCTGGGGGATGTTTCCAGAATGAGATTTTCACTCTGCAGTGGAGTGTGCGCTGGTATGAAACTTCCTGGCAGATTAAAAGCTGTGAGGACGGGGCGTGAGTCGTGCTTGGGTAGCGCAGTTGGTAGATCACTTGCCCGCGAAAGGCAAAGGTCCTGAGTTCGAGTCTCGTTCCGCCACACAGTTTTAATCTGCCAGGAAGTTTGATATCAGCGCACACTCCGCTGCAGGGTGAAAATCTCATTCTGGATACATTCCCCAGGATGTGGCTAAGCCATGTCTCCGCTATATCCTTTCTTTCAGGAGTGCTAATTCTGCAGGGTTCGCAGGAGAGCTTCTGTAAAGTTTGGAAGGTAGGAGACGAGATACTGGCAGAAGTAAAGCTGTGAGGGCGGAGCGTGAGTAGTGCTTGGGTAGCTCAGTTGGTAGAGCACTTGCCCGCGAAAGGCAAAGGTCCCTAGTTCGAGTCTCGGTACTCCACACAGTTTTAATCTGCCAGGAAGTTTCAAAACATCAAATCTCTTACATCACTGCGGCCGGAAAAAGATCCTACGAGAACGGGACCGAAGACGACTGAAGAGAATCATTCAGCGTGACAGAAATGCAACCCTTCCCCAAATTGCTGCAGTCAACGAGTGTCCTTGAGCGAACCATTGAATGCAACGTAATCGATATGGATTTTAGGAGCCGGCCCCCTCGTGCACCCTTGATAACTGCACAACACAAAACTTTACTCCTCGCCTGGGCCAAGCGACACCGACAATGGACTGTTGATAATGGAAACATGTTGCCTGGTCGGGCGAGTCTCGTTTCAAATTGTATCGAGCGTATGGACGTGTACGGGTATGGAGGCAACCTCATGAATCAGTGGACCTTGCATGTAGGCAAGGGACTCTTCTGGCTGGTGGAGGCTCTGTAATGGTGTGAGGCATGTGTAGTTGGAATGATATGCGACCCCTGACACGTCTAAATACGACTGTGACAGGTGACACGTTCGTAAGCATCCTGTCTGATCACCTACATTTATTCATGTCCAATTTGTATTCCGACGGACCTAGGCAATTCCATCAGGACAATGCGACACCCCACACGTCCAGAATTGTTACAGAGTGGCTCCAGTAACACTCTTCTGATTTAAGCACTTCCACTGGTGGCTCTCGCGTCAGTCTATAAAAGACAACCTGAAGATGACTAAATAAGGCGACACGCGTCGTTGAAAAATCAAAAAATTGCAACCAAGATTGTTTTTAACCAACATTCTTAATTGAAATCTACATAGATTCGTGGTAACGAGTGGGTAGCGCTCGAAGGTTTTTGTTTCGGAGACAATTTCGTTACTAATATAGATTAGTTTCAATGCTCCTATTACCTGTACAAATTTTTACATTAGCCTTCTAGCTGCAGTATCCACTTCCTGAAGCTTGATAGCAACGGTGATGGCATTAATTGGTTGTGAGATGTACTGTACTTTGAAGGCGGGTCCAATCACATTAAAGTGACCACGGCCTATGACCGACTTCAGTTTGCAATAACAACTCACAGACGTCAAGTGGCAGCACTAGCAGTGAAGTGTATACAAAGCGTTTAGGAGGGATGTCGAAAACAATGCAGTGGGTATCGAAATACGGTAAGGGAGCGATTTATCTGACATCCGGAGAGAATGGTCATTGGCTTCCGGGGGAAATAGTGGAAGCATTTCCGAAACGGCTAAGTTTGTAAACTGCTCGCGTGCAGCTGTGGTTAAAGTATACCGTCCATGGCAAAATGACGGTATCCAAAACCGGTGCCGAGGCAAGTGTGTTGCGCCGTGGGCATAGATGACAGGTGTGATCGACGGCTGAATAGATGTATATCGGCGAATAAACGTGCAACTGTTGGCAAGCCGACCGCCCAGATGAACCAAGGGGTTACCAGCAGTGCCTCCTGAGCGACCTTCCTGTGAACGTTGCTGCGTATGGTATAAAGGCTCCTCTGAAAAAAAAAATTGTTTACTACTACTACTAGGCTAATTACTGTTAGCTCTACAGGACCTTTATACTTAAATGTTTCCCACACCGCCTTGTATTGTCTTTCTATGTGTGCGAGTAACTGTATGTTCACTGTTGTGGGTAAATAAATACAGATGTGTGAAGCTGATGGCGATTACACGCTTTCGCTGTTGTAGAAATCTGCTCCACATGCTGCAGATACCGTGTCGAGCTGAAAGTGGTAACCAAAATACGGAGAATATTCTTCGGGGCTCTGTTGCATAGCAATCAGTTTGTTTTCAGTTCTGATAACTGTCCAGATACTACTGTGGATTTGAATGATTCATAAAATGAATTTTTTTTGGAGGAAAACTTCGAACTATTTCACTAGAACTGAGCGCTCCCGTCGGAATTGTTCTCAAGCCAGTATTTATTATTAAATGACAATAGAAGTATACGCTGGGTGTAGAATAACACGTACCTTCTTGAAATGAACAATATTTTATTGTTGTATTAACTGATTTCCTTCCATATACACATATAATTTACAATGTGAATCAAAAACTCGCAATGGCGTCGATTTTTACATCACAAGAATGGCTCTCTTCTAGTAAAAATTACTCTTAAGAAGAACAAAAGCTCTATGTCCTAAGAATAATTATGTCAGCGCTGACCGCCACAGAGTAATAAACAATATCTTTGTCTCTCTCTTTCTCTCTCTCTCTGCCACTGTCACAGCAAGTTATGCTGCCTGATACATCAAATATGCCCCTCTTGTGGACGAACATTTTTGGGCAAAAACAAACATGAGCGTTCACACAACACTATATCGGTTATTGTTTATGATGCTGTATTAATGTCCACTAGAGTATTCATGTCCACTACATTTCTTATAATATTTTGGTATTGGTGAATGACTATCGAAATGGAAAATATAGTTTTGGGTGCATATACTGCTGACAAAGTCTGTGCTGCTTGAAAATTACTGATGCTGTTTATATCCATAGCTTACTTGCTTGCTTTTATTCATTTGTCGAGGATGGCATGAGATGTAATCAGAAACCTTTTTCATCATCACATCGTAATGGGTCTCCGCAGCATGTACCCATGCTGACCGCTGTTTATCGGCGATGATGGCTGGAATTTGTACCCAAATACCACAACTGTACGTCCATTGAATGGCCACGGGCGACCTTTCCACATAAACCAAGCTTTACGCTCCATCGGACAGATGGCCGTTGGCGTGTACGGCGCGAAACATCTGAAAGCAAACAACCTGCAACAACTGTCGGAAATGTCTAGGTCGGAGGAGGGAGCATTGCGGTCTGGGGAACGTTTGCGTGGGATTCCCTGTTAGCCGTGGCGGCTCGGTTTGCTGGCTAACTACCTCTGGCACCTGTATAGATAGTCACCTCCCTTGTGACTTGCCTTTGGTTTTCGTGGTTGAGGTGTGGAGGCTCGGCGAGGCGGCAGTGAGTTGTGAACGACGGAAGGAGGAGGTCTGGAACAGCGGTGCCTGGCGGCGGGTTTGGTTGGGTATACCTGGGTTGGACAACGCATGTACCCAGCCGGATCGTCGAGCGACTTGTCGAATGTTGGGAGCCGGCCGGTGTGCCGAGGGGTTCTAGGCGCTTCAGTCTGGAACCGCGCGGCCGCTACGGTCGCAGAATCCTGCCTCGGGAATGGATCTGTGTGATGTCCTTAGGTTAGGTTTAAGTAGATCTAAGCTCTAAAGGACTGATGATCTCAGATGCTAAGTCCCATAGTGCTCAGAGCAATTTGAACCGTATATATAACTCGCAGGATTGATTTAACGACGCGTTATTTTGACGATGTACACTGCATGGAAACAAAAATATCTCGAGGAATCAATTAGTGCTGAACTTATAATTTCTGCCAAACTTTCAGAATGAATTTTATACTCTGCAGTAGAGTGCGGCCTGACCTGAAACTTCCTGGCCGATTAAAACACGAAACTAGGCCTCCTTCTTTTATTTGAAAGGGAGTTAAAAGGGCAATTGATTGTGGGAAGGGTGCACCGTAACATACTGCCTATTGACATTCTGGCCATATCGTTTTATTGTTTGAAGGAAAATTGACGCAATGTTATTGTGTCTTGTTCAGTGAATAATATGTACTTGTTTGTTCTGCAGTGTGCCATGGCATGAAAGTTGGCAATACTTGTTAGTACGTCTTCTTTGAAGCCACATGATTCTGTTAATTGGTAAATCGATTGTGTGCACCCACTTGGCGTGCGATATTATGAATTGAAGGGGTAACACCGGTGAATGACACTGTACCCGGTGGCAAAGTCATGGTATTTTATCAGGTAATGGGTATCAATATAAAACTTAATTGTGGTTTGGTAAGTGTATTTGCTCTACCCTACGTTGATGTGTCTTAGTCATAACCGAATTGCGTAGGGGTGCTACTGAGTGAAATTTTCTGCGTTCTTTAACCTCATCTTAAGTAGTGTTTCTTAAGGCTTTTTAGCAATACTTATTCATGTCTCAGGTGGTTTAACTGCAACGACTATGTTTGTACCACCTTGTCTGTTACATGTACTCGCTTATAAACGTACCTAGATAGAGGCGTATGTAGTTATTGTGTACGAGAAAATTCATTCTAATTATCTCATCCATTTCAAATGGCAGCACTATGGGGCTTAACATCTTAGGTCATCAGTCCCCTAGAGCTTACAACTACTTAAACCTAACTAACATAAGGACATCACACACATCCGTGCCCGAAGCAGGATTCGAACCTGCGACCGTACCGGTCGCGCGGTTCCAGACTGAAGCACCTAGAACCGTTCGACCACTCCGGCCGGGTTGGTGAGTTTCCGCTGATCTGATTAAAAGCCTTGTGAAAGCGAATATATATATATTATTTGTTACGATTTGTATTTATCTTGCTAAAGCTAGTTTCATGATTTGTTAGTGTGTATTGTATTGTTTCACGGTGCTGCCTCGCGTGTGATTGATGTTCACAGTTGATTGCGAAACACGCATGTCTACCTTGATGTTTGTAGCCATGACATCTGGGCCACTACCTTGGCTGCACCCTGCATCATACCGAAGTTATTGTCGCGGGAGCGCTTTGCCGCGCCATCTGTAATACCTAGCAAGTTGTTACTTGGAGCTATACCTGAGTGGAGTGACTGCCGCCAGGGTTGTACGCAGTGGAGTTTAGCGTGGTTAACTTAAGCAAATTTGTAAATTATCCTCTTACTGTTCATAAAGGAAAAGTGTTCAAACTCTCTAGTCACTGTTATTCATAAAATCGGATGTGGTCTGTATTTGGTAGATGTAGTTTCCCTTCACTGAACGATCAGATTTCATTCTTACTGTGTATAAACTCAGATGTTTGTTTGTTTGTGTGTGATATCTTATGGGACTTAACTGATAAGGTCATCAGTCCCTAAGGTTACACACTACTTAACCTAAATTATCCTAAGGACAAACACACACACCCATGCCCGTGGGAGGACTCGAACCTCCGCCGGGACCAGCCACACAGTCCATGACTGCAGCGTCTGAGACCGCTCGGCTAATCCCGCGCGGCATACTCAGATTTTTTTTGTTTAATGACTACTAATTCCATTTCATTACGCTGGTAAATTTAACTAATTTGTCACTATAATTCTTCTGATTTTCATGTTTTTATTAATGTGGAATTTAATTGAGCAGTATGTTTTTCTTAAATAAACGTTAATTTGATGAAAACAACGATGTATGTGATGGGTCTACCTTCCACGAGTTGATGTTTGATCCTTTCCTATCCTGGACCTGTTGCCTGGTTTTCACCCTGGGTTATCTCGTCATTCTGGAAGACACACTACATGCACTTTGGTTTCCCTTGGCACCATAGCATCTACCAGCTGGACAGTGCAACTTGTCACACAGCTCGCAGTCTACGAGAATGGTTCGAAGAGCACCAGGATGAGTTTGTCGTTCTACCCTGGGCGCAAAACTCCTCGGATTAAAACCCAATGGAGGGTCTGTGAGTCCACCTCGATCGAGCGGTTCGCGACATGGATCCTCAACCGATGATGATGATGTTTGCTTTGTGGGGCGCTCAACTGCGCTGTTATCAGCGCCCGCACAAATTCCCAACCTTTGCTCAGTCCAAACTCGCCACTTTCACTAATGATGATGAAATGATGAGGACAACACAAACATCCAGTTATGTAGAGGCAGGTGAAAATCACTGACCCAGCTAGGAATCGAACCCGGGATCCCGTGCTCGGGAAGCGAGAACGCGACCGCTAGACCTCGAGCTGCGGACTCATCAAGCGAGAAACCCAGCGCAGCTTTTCATGGCACTGGAGTGCACATGGCTCCACAACCTCGGCGGTACCTTCCTAAAGCTCACGAATACTCTTCCTACGGCTTTCCGGAGTAGGAAGGAGCGCCTGGTCCCCGGCACGCATCCGCCCGGCGAACTTGTGTCGAGGTCCGGTGAGCCGGCCAATCTGTGGACGGTTTTTAGGCGGTTTTCCACCTGCCTCGGCGAATGCAGGCTGGTTCCACTTATTCCGCCTCAGCTACACTACGCCGGCGATTGCTGCGCAAACAAGTTCTCTGCGTACGCGTACACCACCATTACTCTACCACGCAAACATAGGGGTTACACTCGTCTGGTCAGAGACGTTCCCTGCGGGGGGGAGGGGGGGGGGCGCTCCGCCAGGGGCTGAACCGCCGAATAACCCCTGGGTTCGGTGTGGGGCGGCGGAAGGGTGAAGTGGACTGCCGTAGCCGTTGTAGGGTTGTGGACCACTGCGGCAGCGGCGGGGACGGAGCCTCTCCGTCGTTTCTAGGCGCCCGGTTAACATAAAACGTACAACATACAACACTCTTCCTGCAGGTCTCGCAGCGGTTCGCGATCCAAAAGGTGGTTATTCAGGTTTTCGACAGGCGGTCACATTTATGTGGCAGGACGGTGTATAGCCTGTGGTACGTTGCATCCTTGCCTCGAGTGATTTTTAGCAGTACGTACGGCATGTGGATTTTAATTTGGAGGGCAACTATAAATACATGTTGTGTGGTGCATAACACTGCGTGTTAGAGCACCAGTGCACCTCCCAGCGGACGGTACAATGTAATACACCGCATTTACTGTGAAGAGTTTCCTCTCTGGGAATCCTTAGCTCCAGAAGCGGAGACCTGAGCCGCTGCCTGTGTTGCGGCAGAGGCTGTCCCAGAAACGTCAGACTGGAAGAGCCGCGAGCTCCGGTGGGCTGAGAGTGACGCAGCCAGCCGGCCGTGGCGGGTAATTGTTTGTTCTGCCGCCGGGGGCGCCTCGAGACGTCATCAGCCGCGGATGCAGATTCGGAGCAGCCGGCAGGCGAGGCTGCGGAGGCGGAGGAGATTGGAAGCAGGCTCCCCGCTGGTCGCCTCTTGTAAGCAGGGTCTGTTACTCCGAGGCAGCCGGCCGTCGTCTTCTGTGTGGCGCAGCTTTCGACCGCGAGGCAGCTCAGAAGCGGGACCCACTGTTGTTGCTACCTCTGCCCGTGATAGCCGCTGCGGGAAAAGTCCTCCTGATGAAAGGCGCGCTGCTTGTAACACTGACGTGCTTATACACGAGCTATTCTTTCCCTGATTTTGCTAAACTGGGACTCGCAAAACCCAGAATAAGGCCCTTCTTTTTATGGAGCAAGCGAGTTCATCAGAAATATTGCTAACACGTGTAGTGCTCCAAGGCTCTGTGGTAGAACAACTCTTCTTTTCGGTATAAAACGCGGTCTAACCTCACATATTTCCAGACCCTTTAGAGACAACGAAAGCCGGTTTTCGAAAGAATACCTTCAAGAAGTGTGCGAAACGTACCTACATATCGAGTAGCAGATGTGCCAGCTACAGATATCCATGTTAGGTAGAGGGCCATTGCCGATCGTTCTTCTCCCGTACAATTTGTCGTTAACAATTTGATTCCAGTACGCTGCGCAACTTTCACAACATTCTTTACAGTGTCTCATGGGGTTCAAATGTACAACTGATACGATGCGAATTATAAGGATGTTTCTGTGCCTTTAATGATCACAATTATTTTTTGAAATCGGTGGGATAGTGAAACGAGGGCGTTTTGTAAAATTGGAAACATAGACCTATTAACGTCATTAATAACCTCCTTTAAGGACAACAGTGTAATGATATTTGATAAAAGTTGTGATGAAACTTTCATAAAAGAGATTACTTCCCTTTATCCAACGTCTACTCTATAAGTTGGGCATACCGGAGGTCTCGACTTTCATACCGTGTTTAATATATTTTTCGCTTATTTTTTCCCTGCAGAATACATTTAAAATGTTGGTTGCAGTATCGTATGTTTTTGGATGGCGTCGTTTGCTGCGAGTCTGCTGACTGACATACGCTTCTAAGTGTTGCGATAAGCGACCAGAGTTTGACAATATCAGCCTGGTGCTTGGATTGGCAGGTAGTGCTAAACAAAGATAAACGTAAATGTAGAATTACTATAATCTTTTGATTACGCGATGAATGAGTAAACGCTGGCTTCAACCATTAATACGAATAGCTGGGAGCAAGAACACGCGAGGATGTGAAGTCGAACGACAACGTGTATTCAATCAACAGTTAGGCACTTGGATTCATCGGAAGAGTGCGGGGCGACTGTTTTTATCCATAAGACACAACTTACTTTGCATATATTACTGGAGCAGCGCAAGACTGTGTAGGATCTGTATCCGGCGGGACCAGTCAATCAAGTATTGTTATAGTTAGCACAACTACATAAGGGAGGATCAAAAACTTTCCGTTTGAGAGCGTTGCTACAGCGTACACATAAGTACAATCCAGAGCGACTTCCATGCTGGTTTATGAACACCGACGTGTAGGGAAGGTACTATGTGGCCTTCGAACAGAAATTTTTTGATTGTCCCTGTACTTGAAATGTAAGTTATCAATTGAGTCCCGGCTCAAATTTCACCTAAGAACCATGGGGGATGTGACAGATGCATGATGGGGCAGCGGCACGTTTTGCTGCTCACGTAAGATATCTAAAGCGGAATATGGTCCAACATTAACAGGTCTCGCAGACCTATATCTTGGCCTTCAAAATCACCTCACTTTAATCCCATGCACTTTTTCGCTTCGAGTCATCGCAAAGTGGAGTGTACAGCAGTCCCATTGATGCGAATAGACTAGAGCAGGGGACTGTACATATTTTTCAAGATTTACTAGACGATCTAGAGGTGTTTGAAAGAATTCGTAAGTTCAAGGCAGGGACGAGTGTAGTATTGCATCCAGATTCGATGTCGACACGCTAAACACCACCTGCCCCATGAACGAGAGTGCAGTAAATTGCAACATGGGATGTGCTGAATAATCATTGTATTTTTTTTTTGCTAAGGTGGGTCATGAAGTTTGATCTCAGTTACACAAGGGATCAACCGAAAACTTTAAATTTCTAATACATTTGTAATTAATATGATAATATTTCGCACTGAAGTCAGTTACGGCTCGTAATCGTGTATTGGAAATTATCTCGCAAACGGCTACTTTAGTGGAACGTTTTTGTTTCTATTAGTCTGCCGTATACTTTCACCCGGGATAATTATCATTATTAATTATGCTACAACATATACAGGATGCCAATGGCCTTACTGCAGTGGTAACAACGATTCCGCCAGATCACAGAACTTATGCGCTGTCGGGCTTGGCTAGAGTCCGTTCTGAAGAACGCTGGTGGCAAGCGGGATGCACTCAGCCCTTGTGAGACAAACTGAGGAGCTACTTGACTGAGAAATAGCGGCTCCAGTCGCGAAAGCTGACAACGGCCGGGAGAGCGGTGTGCTGACCACATGCCCCTCCAATGACGTCTATGGGCTGAGGATGACACGGCGGTCGGTTACACAGGCTGGTCCTTCAAGGCCTGTTCGGACGGAGATTTTTTATATGCAGGGTGATTTAGCTATCCCTATCTATGGGTTTCAGGCAACCCGCAACGGCTTCAAATACCGCGCGAAAGATTTTCTTATTTCCTCGCTCGCTATGCTCGAACTGTTGGTCCTACAGAAAAAATGAACATGACCTCTTTGTAGGAAATTAAATGTAGTTAAATTTCGTACTGGGATACGTTTTCACTAAATGCCGTAGTTTTCGATTTATCAAGAAAAACGTACAAAAGTGTTCTTGAAACGAATTTTTCTTGAATAAGTCGAAAAGCTTGGCCTCCAGCAGGAATTTAACTAAAATTTCCTACAAAAAGGTCCTGTTCGTTTTTTTCCGTGTGAGTAATGATCAACCGAGACAATATGAAAAACTCTTGCGTGATATTTGAAGGCAATGCAGGTAGCTCAAAACCCACATGTGCGGGCAGATTAATCAACCTGTATACCACTGCCGAACGGACACAGAGATAACATTAGCCTAAGCACAGGTCATGCAGGGACTTGTAAATATTTATACTTGCCAGGCTCAATTCGTGAATGGAGCAGGAAGGAATCTTAACATATAACATATCATTTTGTTGCTGCTCATGTGTGCTAGTATCATTCGGTATTGTAGTCAGCTGGGCTGGTACCTAACTGTAGGAGGAACAAGATATTTCATCAGCCTTGAGCTGGTGGGCCCTCCCTAATCCTCTTAATTGGGTTGTAGCCGTAGTCTACATGGTGGACTCACTAGAGCTCTTTTTCTCTATGACTGTTGGTGTTTTCCGTTGCAGTAAAAGTTATTCCTGTCCTGCCAGGAAGCAGCAGCGTACTAAAGCTTTGTTAGCAGGAGCAGGGAATGGTCTATGAGAATGCCTACATTTCTGGTCCCGATTGGCTGAAAAACCTAAATGTTGAATCATATCGTGGAGCGGTAAGGAGCTCACGAAATGGAGAAGTAGACTATCAGGTCTCGTAGGTTTGAGGTGGCAAATCATGGGCCCTCTGAGCCGGAGTTTGTGGTTACCATTCCGCAGTTTTGGAGTGGGGGATCCTCCGTGATGAGTGAGGTTACTTATCCGGTACGGAAAGCTCACAAAGTATTCGAAAGTGCGACTTCGTGCATGGACGTAGAATACTGTTTTGGCACTCTCTTGATTTTCTCAGTGACTGTAGTGGACTGGTGCGGGAGAACTTGCGTGGCAAAAAAGGTACCTCACAACAGAGATTGGAGACGTTAGCTAGATAAAAGTGACGAATTTTGCTTCGATTAAGTGGTACCTATAAACTTTAACTGTTTGCGTTCAAATTTGAGAGAGCTGTTTTATATGTTTCTTTTCCTGCTGACTTTTAACTGTATGCCGGATATATTGTGATGAATATCGGTAGGAGTTGTTAGTGCCCGGTTGGATACGTTGCACTGCTATGTTAGCCGTGAACATAATACAGTCCAGTGATAAATTTTGGAATTTTACCCGAATGTAGTTATGTGGCTGCAGGTCTTTTAATGATTTACTTTGAAGTTGTGGGAAGTTGAATTTTTATTTATTTATTGCCAAATTATAGACCTGTTACCTGATGTTTAAAACAGGTGGTACGTCTTACAATTTTTGCTTTTCATCTTTTTACAGTTTTCTTTTCTTTTGTTTTATCTACAACATCTACAAAGAATGATACTTTTTAAAATAACAATAATTTACGATTGAAATACAAACAATTTTTTAAAAGAAGGGTATGGAAAGATGATAGAATAGAGGAGAGATTTGTTAGTGCCATCAACAAATGTGACTGACGGTGAATACCTCGGAATGGTTTCTTCGAGCCGTTGATCGCCAGTCGCACACACACAGAAACACAAGTGCATGCACGCACACTTACACACACACACACACACACACACACACACACACACATACACACACACACACACGAGAATGGTTATTAGTAGAGAAACAATATTGCTTATCCGATTTATTACTAATCATATGTATTGACTACTTTAGGTGTCCATTCATGTACAGCATTTGATGATTTCTTGGCTAGATCGCTAGCAACTTATGCTTATTTACGTCACATCTCAGCTTCCTCCTCCTGTTTCTCCTCATTGTCACTATTTTCGCTGTCACTATGGATATCGCTGTCCACCCTCTGGAGATTGTTGTCACGTTGAAGATAGGCATGTCTGTTATGTCGTGTCCGCATGTACTCTTCATGTGTTGTTTTTGAAATACTGTCTGTCAGTGCGTTTAATGTGCCCATTGTTCTTCGTCTCTAATTGCTGTGTATGTATCTATGTGTGTATCTGTGTAGTCTAAGTGTAGTGTATATCTACTGTTCGAGTATTGCCCGCAGAAAAAGACAGTGTCTTCTGGGGAACCTTCTTCCCCGCATGTGCATGTAGGTGTCTGCCTCAGACTCACGCGGTTTAAGTGCGTGGGATAAGGTCCGTGTCTGGTTAAGAAATGTACCATACCGCGGCTGGGATCGATATGTTTCATTCCCAACCGCTCCCTTATGTCAGGGAGAAAGTTGTGCAGTCTACGTCCCTTATCACTTACGTCCCATTCGCTTTGCCATATATCCTGTGGTGTCACCGCCAGACACCACACTTGCTAGGTGGTAGGTAGCCTTTGAATCGGCCGCGGTCCGGTAGTATACGTCGGACCCGCGTGTCGCCACTATCAGTGATTGCAGACCGAGCGCCGCCACACGGCAAGAGTAGAGAGACTTCCTAGCACTCGCCCCAGTTGTACAGCCGACTTTGCTAGCGATGGTTCACTGACAAAATACGCTATCATTTGCCGAGACGATAGTTTAGCATAGCTTTCCGCTACGTCATTTGCTACGACCTAGCAAGGCGCCATTTCAGTTACTATTGACATTGTGAATCATCATGTACCGTCAAGAGCGACGTTCGTCATTAATGGATTAAAGTTAAGTATTCCACCAGCTACGTCCGTTGTTTCTAAATTCCAATTTCCTTGTCCTGTTCCAGACCTCACGCCAGCCTGCTTGAGCTAAATCGCGTGCCTTCCGGCCTCCTCTAATAACACGGTGTTGGCTCTCCTGCCAGCCACAACATATCCGAACGCCAACTTTTAAGGTGACGTATCGTCTCTATCGGCACACCGGTTATTGCGTGTACTTTATATGGTCTACCCACCTTTAATCAGTACCTAGCAGCTCTGAATTTGATCGTGATATCTATAGGGCATATTCCGCACCAATTTAATCCAGTTTCGCGGGTCAAAGCGAGGTTGGCGACCATTATTTGAATAATTTTCCACGTGTAGCAGTGTAACAAGTTAATCCGGGCTCGCCAATAAACGTTTCCGATCAATATGTCGTGTAGTTTGTCTCCAGCGCCGCGCCGTCAAGAGTACGTCTATTCAGGCCACGATCGAAAATGTGACTTCGCGCGAGTGCGCGAAAGGAGAGTTTCAGTATCACCAGAAAATGCACCCTCTGTCGCGCACTGTATGATGATATTTTAAGAGTGGCTGCAAATGTAAACAGCTTGCTGGTGCGCCGCTCTGCGCGTTGCACTTCGGGAAGTCGGCGCTTGAGGCGGAGGAGCACCTGTTGTATGTTTATGTGAGCGGCGGCCAAGCTGCTGTCACTGGGACGGGGGAGGGGGGGGGGCGGGGAGGGGGTAGGGGGGGAGAGAGGGGATTTGTCGCCCTCACCTGGCGCGGCGACACCGCGGATTACAAACAGAGGCGGGCGGCTGGCAGAGAGCCGCTGAGCGTCATGTGACGTCAGTGATTAGGTGGGGGGGCGTGCCGTGTACTCAATGACGTCACATGGGGCTGTATCGGGGCCAATGAGATCTGCGACCCCTGGAACGAACTTGTGACGTCCCACTAGTCTTCTTGTCCGCCACACTCGCTCCGTGCAGGTTCCACGGGAATTCAGTTTAATTGAAAAGGCACGCACTAAAAGTCTTAATTTTATCGTGTGCTATCGAGAACTTGCGTGCATTTAGACATGCAGCCAAGAGTCATTAACTTCGTCTGAAATAGTTGCTCGCTCCGCGCCGGAGACCGCTGCTGGCACTCGTGAAACGTACAGTGCCACGCGCTGCGGCCTGTCTGTCTCGTGGGCCTCGGGACTGTGCTAGGCACACATCGATCCTCTGCAGAAATTCTGCGAAGAGAGCTTCTCGGGTATTTTTATCGTCATGAATCTAAGAACACCGAACAAGAATTTGCGCTAATACCGTGCGGTAACGCTCCTAGCCATGACAACAGCCTCCATTCGACGAGGTGGGGAACCCACAAGTTCAATCAGATATGCCATATTTAGCTAAAGCCACTCATTGCTGGATGAAGTAATCAAATTTTGGGGATGTTTACAAGGTGACTATTTTGTAACGAGTGCCTTTCACCATGGCAGAACTGCATCACGCTCGGCCTTTTTTGATCATAGACAATCAGAAGCTACTTCTGACCACAAGAGGAACGGACCTTTGCCAGAAAACAAGGAAGGAAGTTAGCTAAATCGTGCCTTTTTCTCTTTGTCTTTTACATACGGATTTAATGTAATTGCCTCAGAACGCAAGGTGAAGAGCTCTCCGCGGTAGATATCCGTAAATTAAACTGATTTATAAGCAGCATTCCCCTCTCGCGATTATAGGGGTTGGACAAAATTAAGAGAACACACCAAAGGCAACACATTACCATATTGATATGGTGTAGAAACACGGTCTGATTCATATCAGATTCCAGTCGTCTCGGAATGGATAAACACAGGTCCTGTATGGTTTTCAGGGGCATCTTATTTGATTCTTCCTCCAAAATAATAGCAGCTTCAGGTAACGATGCTAACGGCTTTGCCATGGTGGTACCAACGGTTCCTGTCAGATCACCGAAGTTAAGCGCTGTCGGGCTGGGCTAGCACTTGGATAGGTGACCATCCAGTTCGGTTCGGTTGTTTGGGGGAGGAGTTCCAAACAGCGAGGTCATCGGTCTCATCGGATTAGGGTAGGATAGAGAAGGAAGTCGATCGTGCCCTATCAAAGGAAGCATCCCGGCATTTGCCTGGAGCGATTTGCGGAAATCACGGAAAACCTAAATCAGTATGGCCGGACGCGGGATTGAACCGCCGTCCTCCCGAATGCGAGTCCAGCGGTACCACTGCGCCACCTCGCTCGGTGACCATTCGATCTGCCGAGCGCTGTCGGCAACGGGGGCGCACTCAGCCCTTGTGAGGCAAACTGAGGAGCTACTTGACTGAGACGTAGCGGCTTGGGTCTAGTAAACCAACACACGGCCTGGAGAGCGGTGTGCTGACCACATGCCCACCCATATCCGCATCCAGTGACGCCTGTGGTCTGAGAATGACACAGCGGCCGGTCGGTACCGTTGGGCCTTCCAAGGCCTATTCGGACGGAGTTCAGTTTAGTTAGTTTAGTTCAGGTAATGATGACAGTGGTGGGCAGCGATCACTCACCCTTATCTCCAAAGTATATCACAAAGGCTGCAGAGTACTGAGATTTGGTGAGTATGGTGGCCAGGACAGATACGATAATTCTTTCTCGTGCTCAAAAAACCGGTCCTGGCCGAAGCGAGTTGTGAGAAAAGGGGCCGCGTAGTCTTGGAACGCACTATCATCATTGCGGAATAAACATTGTACCAAGGGATGGACCAAACCAGTGAAAATGGTCACATGATCTTTGGCAGTACTGCGAGCTTGCAGAGTGACCATGCGGACCTTGAAATACCACAATATGACTGCCCAAAGCATCACTGCACACCCGCCATGTTTCGCGGTTGGGACCTAAAGTCGGCCCAAAAATTGGAAAAGATGTAGAAAAAGATTCATGCTATCAATTGACTTTCTTTCAGGTTTTATGGCTTCGGTACCACGTTCTCCATTTGATATTTGCGTCACTGATTAGTGGTTTTGAAATTCCACCTCGCTCAGCAATACCCTGCTTATGGGAGCTCCCCTCGTGTTGGTTTGGTGTTTTGCTTGTGCCGTGTGCCCGCGTTTAATTTCTCGTAATTCCCGTGGATTTGGAATCTCTTTGGCTGCAAGAGCGCACGGAGCGTTACTTTCACCGTCAGAGGGCAGGTCGGAGGAGAAGGTAGTTAAGGGCTGCGGAGAGGAGACAGACCATTGGACAGGGTCTGTCTGGGAGACAGACCTGCTGGAGACAGACCCTGGGCGGAGACGGCCAAATACCTGGGAGTAACAATAAACAGGCGCCTAACCTAGCTCCCACACGTTGAGGGAACCAGAGAAAAGGCACTCAACAGACACAGGGCACTCTACCCAGTGCTCAAAACTACCACCAAGGCTGAGCGTAATCCTTTGTCACACACTGGAGATGCCAGTCTTGGAATATGCCGCGGCAGTGTGGATAATACAGCCCAGAAACAGCTAAAGAGACTCCAGACGGTGCAGAACCGCGCCCTGAAGCGAGCACAGCACCTGGACAACCGCTCCCCGACTGATCAGCTCCACAAGATGGCAGACGTCGCCCCACTACGCGATCGGTTCAAAGAGGGTGCACGGGTCTTTTACCGCAAAACAGAAGAGTCGCAGAGCCCACTCATCCGGCAACTAGGACATCGAGTTCGCCAGCTGGTCACTATTAGGTGTGTGCGTGAAAAAAAAATCAGCTAAACACAAAATAGCACACTGCGTAATCTTCTAATTTTGCAGTCAAAATTATAGTCAATGTCTCGTTTATGTCAATGTTTGCACTTTTCTTTCCACATAATTCTTGTGGCGAAGCGTCTGCCGTGACCCCTTGGCCAGAGTGGTGCCTTTGCTCACTGCGGCTTTGGCGGGGCCGAGTGTTGGTCGCAGCCGTTAAAAGCTACTTCGGCAGGACGACAGTATTCGGAGTGTCCTTCGCTATTGATGTTTCAAGCAGTTTGTGCCCATTGTGGTGCCGGGTGGGAGTCCGGTGCGACCTTTGCAAGTAATGGACGTGCTGGCGTCTGCTGGATGATACTCGTGGGTTTCCTAGTACGTGCTTCTGTCGGTGCTATCTAAGCAAGCGTTTGTCAATGGGCGCTGGATTTTACGAGAAATCACGGTGAGCATCCGATCAGACTGCATGTCACTGGATGTCGCATGGTGGCTATTTTGACTCCGTATCCCGGTTGCCCTTTGTTATAGATATAAATGCGTTATTTATGGAGGTTTTGCCTGGTACTACTTGAGTCCAGTCCTGTTACTGTGTGTGGGCTTGTGGCTGTCACTGTTCCAAACTGATTTTAGAACTAATGGTATAGGATACAGATGTAATTCTTCTGATTTACGAATTGTACTTTATGATCAGCGACAATTGTTGAATCTAGCTATCTTATTTCTGAGGCACGTCCACAGTTACCTGTTACGAACTCCACCTGTTTACTAAACTGTTTGCATCTAAAAAAAAATACTAAAGAAAAATTTCTGTATTTGTAGTTTGTTTAACTTTTACTAAATAATTAACGAGTTATCTCTTGTTAAAGGTGCCTGAGTACCATGATTAAAATTTTTAATGAATATTTTTAGCACTGTGGTAGCGGCAACCGCTGGTCTGTGTTAGTAGAGAAGGAGCAATTATGAAACTTCCTGGAAGATTAAAATTATGTGCCGCACCTAGACTCGAACTCGGGACCTTTGCCTTTCTCGGGCAAGTGCTCTATCATCTGAGCTATCCAAGTACGACTCACGCCCCGTTCTAAAAGGTTCGCAGGAGAGCTTCTGTAAAGCTTGGAAGGTAAGTGGTGGTGGTGGTTAGTGTTTAACGTCCCGTCGACAACGAGGTCATTAGAGACCTAGCGCAAGCTCGGGTTAGGGAAGGATTGGGAAGGAAATCGGCCGTGCCCTTTCAAAGGAACCATCCCGGCATTTGCCTGAAACGATTTAGGGAAATCACGGAAAACCTAAATCAGGATGGGCGGAGACGGGATTGAACCGTCGTCCTCCCGAATGCGAGTCCAGTGTGCTAACCACTGCGCCACCTCGCTCGGTTGGAAGGCAGGAGGATTGCGTCCTCATAGTGGCTATAGTACCGCCTCTCTGACTGGAGTGAAATTCGAACAGATATCATCTTTCAGATGTAGAAAAGCGCCTATTAAGTTTGATTTACCTCGTGGCACTCCTTCTCGCAGTTGCAATTTTTTCCCCGTCAGTTTACTGTTTGAAACTTCCTGGCAAATTAAAACTGTGTGCCGATCCGAGACTCGAACTCGGGACCTTTGCCTTTCGCGGGCAAGTGCTCTACCAACTGAGCTACCCAAGCACTACTCACGCCCCGTCCTCACAGCTTTACTTCTGCCAGTATCCGTCTCCTACCTTCCAAACTTTACAGAAGCTCTCCTGCGAAACTTGCAGAACTATCACTCCTGAAAGAAAGGATATTGCGGAGACATGACTTAGCCACACCTGGGGGATGTTTCCAGAATGAGATTTTCACTCTGCAGCGGAGTGTGCGCTGATATGAAACTTCCTGGCAGATTAAAACTTTATGCCGGGCCGAGAGTCGAACTCGGGACCTTTGCCTTTCGCGGGCAAGTGCTCTACCAACTGAGCTACCCAAGCACGACTCACGCCCCGTCGTCAAAGCTGCAGAGTGAAAATCTAATTCTGTAAACATCCGCCAGGCCGCGGCTAAGCCATGTCTCCGCAATATCCTTTCTTTCAGGAGTGCTAGTTCCGCAAGATTCGCAGGAGAGCTTCTGTAAGGTTTGGAAGGTGGGAGACGAGGTACTGGCAGAAGTAAAGCTATGAGGACGGGGGGTGAGTCGTGCTTGGGTAGCGCAGATGGTAGAGCACTTACCCACGAAAGGCAAAGGTCCCGAATTCGAGTCTCAGTCCGGCACTCAGTTTTAATCTGCCAGGAAGTTTCATCTCAGCGCACACTCCGCTGCAGAGTGAAAATCTCGTTCTGGAAGGAGCAATTACTCCGACTGGCGTCGCCTCTGCCACCGTCTCTATCACATTTGTGACATAATAATATGTTTTGCTGTTTGTAATGTAAATGTATTTTTTTACTTCCTTTAATATTCTTTACAAAAACGAAGTAATTTTATACTGTTAATCTTTTGAGGTGTTAGCCATCAGTTGCTTACTGAAGTTTTGTCTTTTCAGTTAATCTTGTTCTTGGATGGTTTATTTTAAGAATAAATTCATTGGACTTTTTAGATTCGTTATACCCCGTACCTTTCATTTCGACCCCAGCTCCCTACCGGATTTCAGTGCTGACAGGGTTCGCGAGGATGACGTTCAGTTCGGCAGTGACTTTTTGAATTGTCGCCCTCCTACTTTTCGTCACAATCCTCATCAGCCACCGTGCGTCACTATCACTCAACACACACTTAAGCCTGCGTGTGGTGTAGATCTTCGGTATGGTGGCTCCGGAAACACGACAAACTTCAGCCACCTCAGTTACGGGGTTACGGAAGCACCCATCATTCGACGACCAACAATTTGCACGCGTTCGAATTTATCTCTAACATGATGGACTCACAACTACACAGAGCACTGTTGTGACCACTCCTGAAACTTGCAATGTATCGAGGACATTTCACAGGTGCCGTTTGTGTTCAAACACAACAGCGCAATCTGCATGCTTGGCAAGCACCTGCATTTGTGTTCAAACATACATTTCTCACGGTGTTTCCGTAGAGTCCAGCCCCTATACGTTTTCAAGCCATTTGTAAGGTTGCTTGCTTTGAATCTCTGAGATGTCATTCGGAAGGATTGTTAGAGACCCAAAACTTCAGGGCGTTTATTGATGACAGAGGTGGACTATCACATGACTGAACTAACACCAGTTCTAAATCATCTACAATGCTCCAACGTGACCAACTATTTGTCTGTGGCGCACTGAGGAGAGATCTTCTCACTCACCTTCGGAGAGTTCACAGCCCAATGGGCACGGCTTCTTGCTTCGGCACGATGACACTCCAATAAGTGGGGCTTGTAGAGTACAGATTTAAGCACGCCACGTTTTAAATGAATTTGTTTCATAGTCAGACAAGATGACAGACTTTAATTAGACACTGACCTGTCCTTTGCTTTAGTTGACAATGACACGAATGTGGTTTGATCTTTAAGATTTTTTAAGATGTCTGACTTGCTCCCTAAACAATTAGCGAGGTTTTAGTATATTACTAAAATGGATTGTTCATTCTCTTCGCTTTTTTAAAGTGATGAACCACAATTTTCTGACTTATTTCTTAACTTTTATTCTATAATTCCATTAAGATTTTAATAGTGCTTTCTAACATTAACAGGATTTAAAATTCTCCATACTGTGTGACTTGATAGATTAATGTGAGTGAAGATGGGGAAAGGTGATTTTAATTTTAGGGTAAATTTTATTTTATTCATTTTTAGGTTTGACTGTTTTAACCACACTCGTCTTGGATAATTTTAACTCGCTGTTGAGCGCCCTAAACCCACACACACATACACACACACACAGTAGTTAGTTGTTTAGCACTATTTTTCTCGAAAGATAAAATGCCACATGGCTCTGGGTTATAAAAGCTTCCAGTAGCGTTGCACCTTTAATTCGCGATTTTTCTTACGTTACCAGTCAAGACTAAAAATTAGCCGCTGATAACTTCAGTGTTGAGCGGCTGTAAGCACCGCCTTCAATAACCAGTAAGTAAAAGCGCGTAAACGAATGTGAAGAGAGTTTTGGTGTGTATCTCTATTATCTGCCTTACAACAATATAACGTGTACGAAATTCAGACAATGTATACTCGCAGAGTTAGGTAGGTCTACTGTACACTGTAGGCAGTAGGAACCGAATATGAAGTGGTAACATTAACATATTTGAAGATTAAGCTATATTCGTGAATAGCTATAAATTTTATTTTGTAAGGAATTGTGTTTAGTTTCCTGCAGCCCTCTTACTTCCATAAAATTAATATCGTCTCTCTTCCCACCCCTCCCCCTTGAATCCTCTTCCTCTTTTCACCGCTGTCTTAGATCCAGGGTACGCTGCTGTTCTTTCCGTTAACTTTCTGTACTGTTTTCCTATAGACTCAAGCATCTGAAGATGTTACGTATAGCATTATAAAGAACTCTTAACATTGTAAAACATCGGATGTATTGCATTAAAACCATTCTCTTCTGGGAACATAGGCTGCGTCCTCCCTCTATGGGAGGGAGGGATGATCGGGGGGGCGAGGGGGGGGGGGTCACGCTATTAACGTGTTCGCTAGGGACTCAGCGATGCGTGTGTTGTTGAGAGCTTGGTTTCGTGCCTCCACGGGAATGCGCTGTCAGTTCCGAGAGCCAACAGCCAATTAAGGACAGCAAACACTAATGCCAATTTAGCTAATTGTGCCTCAAACGAACTGGACTAATTCGCAGAGAACTCCCGAGGAACCACGAAGAGACTACAGTTTCGCTTAAACGACTATCCATTAGGGCGATCCAGCAACTTTGTAAGTTGTCGGCATCTACATCTTAATCTGCACTCTGCAAGTCATAATGAAATGCGTATTTCTATACTACGATGTTTTAACGTTTCCTCTCGTTCCATTCACCGGTGGAGAGTGGTATGAATGACCGCGCCAGTTGATATTTACCGAATTTTATCTCTACTGCCTCTTCGTGAGAGACGCATAGTGCACCGTTGAATATTCGTAGTTTCATAAAGACTTTTAAGACGATTCTCGCGAGTTGTATTTCTTCGAATGTCTGCCAATTAAAGATCATTCATTTCTGTCGCACACTCTCGTCTGCCAAACAAGACTCGTGCTATTCACACCACTCTTCTTCGTATTCGCCCGATGTCCCTTGATAATCTGACCTGATTAGAATAAAACACAAGTGAGCAATATTCAAGTAGAGACAGCACAAATATTTTACATGAAATCTCCCTTATAGACAAAATGCATTTTACGAGTGTCCTACAAATGAATCTTGAATGCTATTTACTTTGTTTACAACTGAATCTGTGTTGTCCTCCCAGTTGCTACCTCTGTATACATTGTTACTGTAAAACATTTATGGAACGTGACTGACTCAAGCTGGCACTCAATAATGTTGAATTCAAAGGGTATAACGCTTTTAGATTTCGTGAAATGTTTGAGTTGAATGGTTATCGTAGTTATCGTATTACTTGGACCAAATATGATGCTGCTAATTTTAAGTTTAATGTAGTCGGATATTTTACTGTATATGTCTTTCGAATGGAAGGCGGAGAGAGAGAGAGAGAGAGAGAGAGAGAGAGAGAGAGAGAGAGAAACTGCTTTCGTCTCACTGCCAGTGGTCCATCCAGTATCTCCCAATGTACTGATGTCTAGCGATGACATTCCTGAAAAAAATTACGTTAAACCTGTCTGTCGTTGTTTAGCACACAAGATAAAGACTGAGCTCTGAACCACAATTCGGAAAAGTGTCCACTTCATCTGAACCTGCAGAATACAGACAGCTCCCGTGAAAACTACTCGTACTTATTAAAATTGTTGCAAAACGAAAACGCTAATTATGTAGTTATTTAAATGACATCAGAGTGGTCCGAAGTAACTGGATTATGATGTCGCTACCACTACATTTGCAGTATCTAGCATGAAACGGGACAGAATTTCTAAATACCTAAATTAGACTCAAGGTCCAGCGTAATTTGTGTACCACTGCCCTGTTTTCCTGTTCCACTTGCAAATGTTTCATGGTAAGATCGATTGCTGGTAAGTCCCAGTTTGTGCTCGACTCGGTCTAATTTTTACCTTCGAGGCATTTTCGTGAGATAATCGCAGAAGGAAGCAGGCGAAGAGAAACGGAAATAATCATTATCTACCATATATCTCTATTAAAAATGTACCAAAATGTTTGAAATTGACTGAAAAATTTGACATACACAAGACTAAAACATAGGAAATGATTATTTAGATACAAAACTTTCTAACACAACACATTTTTAAAATTGACTTAAAAGTATCAAACAATGTCTCCCAGTCCCGTAAAGGTAGTCTTGAAAATATGTGCTTATTAATTTTTAATAGCTATGAAAATACTTGTAGAACTTAAAAATGTGGGGCTTATGCGGTACATAACTGACGCATGAATAGTAATTCACCAATTTACTGAAGTTGATGAAGTGATATTTACATATTTCGTAATACTAGTACAATTGCTGACCTCAACAAATTCCATCCAATACGGACAAAAGTGAAATTTAGAATAGTTTGTTCATTTACTGTATTATGAATGACTATTTCCTTTTTCCTCACCGGCCGCGGTGGCCGAGCGGTTCTAGGCACTTCAGTCCGGAACCGCGCGACAGCTACGGTCGCAGGTTCGAATCCTGCCTTGGGCATGGGTGTGTGTGATGTTAGGTTTAAGTAATTCTAAGTCTAGGGGACTGATGACCTCAGATGTTAAGTCCCACACTGCTCAGAGGCATTTTCCTCCTTGACATCTACGTTTTTACTTTTTTCGATTTCTGCGTAGATTGTCCAGTTTGCCCTCTGTTTTCACAGAATGACCTGTGCCTTTTAATAAGCTCTGCCGGCGCTGATTCTTTGTATTTCTCCGGCCCTTCAGTCTCCGCTTCCCGGAGTACCGGCCCGAACGTCGCGTCCTCAGCTTCGAGTGGCGATCCTTCGACGGAAACAATTTGAGCACAAAGGATTAGTTCTCCGCCATGTACGACGGCGGCGCGGCTATTTCATAAATGGAAGCGAGACGCACGTCCCGCGAAGCTGAACGCGGCTTTGTGCCTCCGAAATTGCGGAGGATCTGTGTCTAAATGGAAATCTGACGGCCGAGTCTGTTTGCGAGACTTGCCAGGCGAGTCACGTATCGTCTGCGGAAGCGGCATCGAGGACGTGACGTGCCCGAGTGTAGCGTAGCCTAGCGCCGAGCGGCGCGGCACGCTCCACTGTAGTCTGCACGGCGTTGCGGCCAGCTGCTGCAGGCGCCGAGTCTTCAGCGACGAGCAGCGGCAGCGTAAAAGCGCAGCGGCCGTCTGCCACGCTTTCCAGTCGAGCAGCTACAGGAATCAGACAAAAACACGGAAACACAGCCAGAAAGGCGTGCTTGAATACACAATCATCAGAAAACGTAAAGCATATTTCCAAATTACCGATCCATAATCACGATGAACTCCTTTTATGTTTATGTAGAAAGATGGTTGTGGACTTAATGTGAGCTCGTTCGTCGTTGCCACTCTACCTCAACAGGGGCCGTGCAATCACGGATTGTAAGCAAACGCAGTACACCACAGCTGAGTTCTTGTGAATGCTGTCGCGTCCCGGCACAGCATTACTATACCAGACTGAAGTAAGTGCGAACTGCGTAGTGCAATCGGGACGTTAACGACCATGAGTTCGTTATAAATTGCTGTCAACCTTTATATTGGAGATGAGAGGGGGAGAACCTCCTTGGTTTGAAGCAAATAAGTTTCGTGAAAATAGGATACAGAATTGCAATAGGCAGAAAAGATTGATTAGTTTCTATGAAGTTTATTCTCACATATACTTATGTGAGGTGTTGGACCATAAACCCCTTAGTAAGAATCAGTCTATTTATTCGGGCTTGCTACTTCACAGCTAATTGCCGGTACATATAAGAAACAAGTACAAAGCAATCGCCGGCCGCGGTGGTCTCGCGATTCTAGGCGCGCAGTCCGGAACCGTGCGACTGTTGCGGTCGCAGGTTCGAATCCTGCCTCGGGCATGGATGTGTGTGATGTCCTTAGGTTAGTTAGGTTTAAGTAGTTCTAAGTTCTAGGGGACTGATGACCACAGCAGTTGAGTCCCATTGTGCTCAGAGCCATTTGAACCATACAAAGTAATCACTTGTTCTTGGTTAGCACTGAAATCTCTCTAACAAGGGAACCTCCCCATCGCACTCACCTCAGGTTTAGTTATAAGTTGGCACAGTGGATAGGCCTTGAAAAACTGAATACAGATCAATCGAGAAAACAGAAAGAAGTTGTGTGGAACTATGAAAAAAAAATAAGCAAAATATACAAACTGAGTAGTCGATGCGCGAGATAGGCAACATCAAGGATAGTGTGAGCTCAGGAGCGCCGTGGTCCCGTGGTTAGCGTGAGCAGCTCCGGAACGAGAGGTCCTTGGTTGAAGTCTTACCTCGAGTGAAAAGTTAACTTTCTTTATTTTCGCAAAGTTATGATCTGTCCGTTCGTTCATTGACGTCTCTGTTCACTATAATAAGTTTAGTGTCTGTGTTTTGCGACCGCACTGCAAAACGGTGCTAGCTATATTTGCTGTATTCATATTGCCCACGGAATACGTCTCACGTATTTAATGTACTCTCGTCCAAAGTAGCGAACAGTCACCTGTCAGCCAGGGAGCCTCGTTAGCAGGAATACTCTCTCTTCCGTGCGGTGTAGTCGACTGACGTAGTGTGTTTCGATATTTGTTTAGGTGTTGCGTCCCCGTACTACGGTGCAGTTACCTCTCATCGGACGGACAGACAGATAATAATTGTCTGAAAATAAAAAATTAAACTTTTCACTCGAGGGAAGACTTGAACTAAGGACCTCTCGTTCCTCAGGTGCTCACGCTAACCACGGGACCACGGCGCTCGTGAGCTCACACTATCCTTGATGTTGCGTATCTTGCACATGGACTACTGAGTTTGTATATTTTGCTTATTTTTGTCATAGTTCCACACAACTTCTTCCTGTTTTCTCGATTGATCTGTGTTCAGTTTTTCAAGGCCTATCCACTGTGCCAACTTATAACTAAATCTGAGGGGTGTGTGATGGCGAGGTTCCCTCGTAAGTAATGGAGACAAAGACTGAGAGCCTCTGTTCCAATGAAGCTCTAAAAATCGTACTTGACCTGCAGTTCCTGAGTCTCCACCAGAGTCTATCACCGTCTTCTCGTAGTTGAATTCTTTATCAGCTATATCGGCTGATATGGGCCTACTCGGCCCCACTGGCGTCTCGCTGCGGAATCTCCAAACTGCCGGCACTGGCTCTGAATCTGCATCTGTATCTCTGCCTCTGGCCTTTTATTGCATTTCTCATGTACTTGGGTGCACACGAGTTAATTTGTTTCATACGACCCTTTCATTTATAAGTGATTGGATTGCACAAGATTGCCTATGGCTCCACACGACACTCGCGTTTCGGATTGATCGGCTTGCGCAAAAATGCCTTCGGTTCCACACGACACTTTCATTTCTAGCTGCACACAACTTAATTTGGTTCCTCCCGAGTCTTTTCCGAACGTGACTGACACTCTCTCTTGCTGTATTATCGCCCTGGTGTTTGCGTCTTCCATTACGCAAGTTTGATTAATGCTGCTTCCTCTGACAGGAAGTCAAACACCAAGTTATTTGATCAACAAGCCATACTTGGCAGCCTCCGCCGCCTATCTTGGCCCTACGTCCTGGTGGACTATTTCTTAATGTTGGCTGGCTGTTTGCCTATGGAGCCTGGTCTCTTATTATGGTCACAAAAGCAAGAACAAAAATTAAAATTTTCTGTGGTCACAACAATGCACAGTTGTCCGTGTGCTTCGTAGTGCAGCACAGTGTCTTCAGAACTGGCTCTCTATGATGGCAGACTGTATCAGAATAATCACACTAATGGGACAACACATGACGCAAGTAGACCCCGCGAATACTGTTCGCATTAATCGAAGTGTTGTCACAAGACTGTGGAAAAAGTTCCAGGAAACGCATTCAATAGCGGATCGACATCGCGAAGGCCTTCCACACAAAACTACAGAGGCTTGGGACCGGCATGTAACGACATCTGCACGGAGTTACCGTACAAAGACAGCAAGTACTCTGCGCTACGACTTTGAGAAGCCACAGGGGTGTAAGTATCCAAACTGTGCGCATCAGACTTCATGATTGGGGGGTCGTACGGCTGCAGACCTCTCAAGACTCCACTACTCAGTCCTCATCGCAAGGGTTCTAAGGTGTCAGGCAAATCCAACACCTCCCATGAAAACCCTGACATGATGAGCAAATCCAGTAGTATGCCACATAGCTCCGAATAAATCGTGACATTAAATTAACTAAAGAAATACGAGTAACGCGTGAGCAAATGGAATACCACAGACTAACACAAGAATGCCTAAATGCATGTCATACCTTCCCACCGTGAGACAGACGCAGTTCCGAGGGGAGAAACGAGAACAGAAGCCGAGAGCAGAACCGTGTTAAGCTAGAAGGCTCTACGATAAGGGACGGACTGGACACCCACGTCGCCAGCTAACCACTAGGACAACGCCAGCTGCAAGTTTTAGCGTGAGACTTTTTTGCGTGTCTGTTACGTCAAGGACCACCCCCCAGCCCATGTTAAAAGCTAGAGCCCTCCAGAAAAACAGTATAGATCTTACGATAACGCCAAAAGGGCCACACCACCCGCAAGTTTTAGCGTGAGACTTTTTCGCGTCTCTGTTACGTTGCAAACTTTAAAAACATTGCCCCACCACGAAAAGTATAACGTTTCTCATTGGATTGACAGAATTTTTGTAGGCGGAGCTTAAGGTTAACATTGAGACCCTGATTGGTCAGATGAAAACACAGTCAGATAGTTTTTTTAAACTAACTTCGGTAAATGGTAGTAAGGAGAAGTTAGAAAAAGAGTTGCTTCCGAGATAGCGAGGTGAGCAGAGCTGTGCTGCGCCGGCCGCCGCCCTGACGCTGCCTAAACACCGACAAGGTAATGAACGCACGCGATGCCGCATTTTTGAGTGCATAAGGCTTCACTCAGAACTGCAGAAGTCTCATCTGTTACACCCCTTTTTGCGTAATACTAGTATCGATCGTAAATTAAAGCTCATGGTGTTCACATTTGCCACTTGAAGTAAAAATCTGAAACGCGATCATTTTTCTGTTATATAGTTATTGAGAAGCCACATCAGCCACTGTAATTTACGACAAGTTAGATAAGTAATTAAAGATAATTGAGGGTCACTGTAGACCATTTTGATAGTTTTCTATTTTGTGAAACTTAATTTAAGCATAGATTATAGATGTGATATGGCATAGGTCATCCTTCGATCCATTGTAGAACTTGGAAACCCATTCAGGGAATATTCGTTCACATTTTTGTTGAACGCAGTTGGTTTTTACTATCCTGTATTAAAACACTTCCTTTTATCAATAGTGCAATTTATAAACAATGTTTTGTGAGTAGAATAAAATTTCCAATGGTAAACTTAACTGCTTTTTCGACGTTATTTTACCAGCTAACTAAAATTAGGATAGCCTTGAACCCCTTTCACTAAATTTAGTTAGTATTAAGATTCTTTTACAGGGAGTGCAGTGGAGCTGACGAGGAGATCATTTAGTATTTGGTTATATCATCGCTAGTCTCACAGAACTCTTCTGAATTCTACATGTCGTGTGTGGTCTGGCGTCTCCTTACCAGCAACAGGTCCCAGGTTCAAACTAGTCAATTCCATAAAAAAACACGCTCAGAGTGTCGTTGCGCGAAAGTGGTAGGGAGACACGATATAGAACAAACAGACACTACCCAGAATGTTAGAGGGTGTTCGGGTAAGACGGGCTAGAGCACATGAACATTGGATACGAGTCCTATGGACCAAAATGCTGTTCACAGATGAAGTGCGAATAAGCTTGCACCATGATGACAACTCTTTCCGCGTATGGAGGCGAACATGGGAACGCAATCATCCCTCGATGACTGTGGAACGTCGCCAGCAATCCGATGACTCATCGTCCTCTCGGCAGGGTATAGCGTATGGCGGCCGTACAGCACTCGCTCCAAAAATGATTCAAATGGCTCTGAGCACTATAGGACTTAACTTCTGAGGTCATCAGTCCCCTAGAACTTAGAACTACTTAAACCTAAGTAACCTAAGGACATCACACACATCCATGACAGAGGCAAGATTCGAACCTGCGACGGTAGCGGTCGCGCGATTCCAGACTGTGGCGCCTTGAGCCGCTCGGCCACTCCGGCCGGCGCACTCGCTCCACTTCAAGCCAAAATGACTGCTGCAGTGTATGAAAACAACATTCTCCGACCCATAGTCAGTGGTTTTGCAGAGACTGTAGGGGAAGGGTTCACTCCAGCATGATAACGCCCGACCTCATCGTGCTCGCAGTGTGTGTCGGTATCTGACAGGACGTGGGATACGAAGAACGGGTTGGTCAGCATGCTCACTGGATCTGAATTGCATTGAGCTAGCTCAAAGAGCGATTTCTGGTTGTCAGCATCCTCCATTAACGACTGAAGCTCCCAGGAATACTGTCGTTGAGGACAATACGTCTCAAAAGGCCTGCAATAATTTGGTAACGAGCATGTCCCGTCGCATTCAAGAGTGCCTGAGGACATACACGTTATTGAACAGTGCACTTAACATACCACTTTATTTCATTTTTTTAAAATATTGTGGGACAATGCAACATTTTTTTTCTAATAATGTTCCTTTTTAATTTCATAATGGTTCAAAGAGAGCATGTAGTGTAGTTTTCCTTTGCGTAATATTCTGTATTATCGAAAAATACAGTATAAGGCATCTCTTGCATTTGAAGCTACGAGAACCAATTATACGCTTAACTTATTTAAGATGGCAGTAAAGATAGATGCCAATCAAGCTTGCAGGTGGCTCTATTTTTTATCTGACGACGAGTGACCCCTGTGCAGTGTCCTCAGGTACGGTGGAAATGTCAGTCGTGCTCTGAACTGTGTTTCGTGTAGCTGGGATGGCGTTAGGTCCGAGCTGAGTGAATTCGAACGTGGGCAAATTCTTGGTGCTCGTAAGACGGGTGCTTCTGTAACCAAGGCAACCGAAGTGTTTGGTTTTTCAAGAGCAACGTACAGATGATTTGTACAACATACAGGGAAAGCGGAAAAACATCATCCGCTAAGCCACAACGCAGACGACAGTTGAGTGATAATGAGGGACTGTTGTTGAAGAGGATTGTGATGGGAAATAATAGGACGACAGATGCAATGTTCACTGCAGAAGTGAACGTCGCTAACTCACGAACCCTGTCAGCACCAAAGCAACACAAAGGGAGCTCTTTAAACTGAGAACTGTATGGCCAGCTGCAATGCCAAAACTACTCATCAGTGATGCCAAGTGCCAGTAACAGGAAACCGTGGTGCCGAAGCCGTACAAGCTGGATTATGAAACAATGGATGAAAGTAATTTGGTCGGATGACTCTTGTTTCACACTGTTTCTTCCAAGAGTGAAACATAGTATGAGTTCGGTGATGCTTTGCGGAGTCATTTCGTGATATTTCATAGGCCTCATGGTGACTCTGCAAAGTCGCATTACTGTCAAGGGTTACATGACCATTTTGGCTGATCAGGTCTACCACATAGCACAACGTTTGATCCGAAATGGTGATACTCTCTTCAAAAACGACGGGTGCCCCGTCCACACATCTCGCATCGTCCATCTCCCGGGACTGGTTTTGTGAGCACGAGAGGGAATTGTCGCATCCATCTTGATCATACGGTCCCCGGATCTCGATGTTATTGAGCTTTTACGGTCTAGTTTTGAGAACAGGGTGCGCTATCGCTGTCGACCTTCATTATCGGCAACTGAACTTGTTACTATTTTGCAGAAAGAAAGGTATAAGATCACCTTGAAAACCATATAGGACCGGAACTTCTTCATTCAGAGAAAACTGGAAGTTATTTTTGAATGCCAAAAGTTTTCCTGTACCGTATTAGGCATCTTCTTTGCAGATGATGCTGACATTTAAGTCTTATCGGACGACCAGAACGAACTGTAAAATGATTTAGATAAGATATCTGCATGGAGCGAAAAGTGGCAAATGACCCTGAATAAAGAAAAAAAGATTGATGGTCTTCCAGGTACTTTATTGTGAAAACCAATGAGTACTAAAACAAATACGCTAAATTTCTATTACCCGATAAGCCACACAAACCTGAAGGCTGCATATTCAACTCGATACTAAGGGATTACAATAACAAATAACATAAATTGGAACGATCTCATAGATAGTGTTGTGGGTAGAGCAAACCAAAGACTGCAATTCAGTGGCAAAGGTGCAACAGGTCCGCTAAAGAGACTGTTTGCACCACGCTTGTCGGCCCTATCCTGAAGTATTGCTGTGCCGTGCGGGATCCGCGTCAATTGGGACTGACGGATGACATCGAACCAGTTGAAAGAAGAGCAGCTCCTTTTGTACTATCGCGAAAAAGGGGAAATAGTGTCACAGAAATGATACGTGAATTGGGGTGGCAATCATGAAGACAGAGGCGTTTTCCGTTGGGCCGGGATCTTCTCACGAAGTTCCAATCTTCAGTTTTCTCCTCCCATTGCGAAAACAATCTGTTGGCATCCACCTACATAGGGAGAAATGATCATCACGATGAAATTAGGGCTTGCACAGAAAAAATTAAGTGCTCGTTTTCCCCGCACGCCGTTCGAGAGTGGAACGGTAGAGAGACAGATTGAAGGTGGTTCATTGAACCCTCTTCCAGGTACTTTATTGTGAATAGCAGAATAATCACGTAGATGAAGATGTAGACGAACCTGGTATACTGATGTGGGAACGCTCCACGAACCGTTGTTGAAAGCAATGTGCTCAGCTGGTGCAGCAATCCATCGAAACGCTAATCCAGGTTTCCGCAGACTCACAGTGCGATTCCGTTCAAATGGCTGAGGCTGTTCAACAGGAGCATGTACTCGACAGAGGTGTATGACTGTGTCCCAGAGCGAATATTGCTAATACTGTTCACTTCTAAACTCAGCCGGCCGTGGTTCTAGGCGCGCAGTTAGGAACCGTGCAACTGATACGGTCGCAGGTTTGAATCCTGCCTCGGGCATGGATGTGTGTGATGTCCTTAGGTTAGTTAGGTTTAAGTAGTTCTAAGTTCTAGGGGACTGATGACCACAGCAGTTGAGTCCCATAGTGCCCAGAGCCATTTTTTTTTAATTTCTAAACTCAGCTCAGTTACTTAATGATTTTTCCTTCGTGGGAGACCAGTCATATAGAATTTTTAAAAAAGAAATTTCCTCCATTTGACCGTTAATTGTCTATTTATTGTACACAACTATGATTTCGGTTTTTTAGCCATTCTCAAGTGCATGTTGAAATGTTAAAATACGCCTGCCTGCAAATGCAAAAGGGTTCACAGGCAAACCTCCCGACCGCCGTCCGATCTCCGATGAGTGTGACAAATGATCACTAGCACTACCCTGGTGCCATGAGAGTGTTGCTTTTTTTTTCTCGTAGTGTATGTGTGGGATATAAATGGCCATTAACTAGGGCCTTATTTTTTAATTCTTTTAAATTTTACGTTTGTTATTTATTATGCCGTACGGCCAAAAGCAGCCGATTGGACACAGATGTGGGGGCGTGTTTCTTGGCCGAGACGGGGCGCTGTTGGCAGCACTGCGCGGGGACTTCCCCCCTCGTCCTCCGCATATTACTCGCGGAATTAGCTACTCTGACGTGGAGGCTAGCCAAAGGGGGAGCGCTGTGGTAATTAGACGGCAGGTAGGCACACCAATCTCGCGGCCGACCGCATTAAAACTTGCCGGGGCGCGCCTGTGTCGGCACGGCACGGCACAGCGGCCTGCGACTCTGCCTCTGCAGGTAGAGCACGCCGGCCAACTTGGCGGCAGTAACCGCCGCGGGGACTCTCATCAGGCGGGCCAGCTCTGTAATCAGGCCACGCTGAGGCGCCGGGCTTACCTTTTTACAGCCGTCCCAGCGTCCCAGGTACCAACAGCGGAGCGCGTCTAGCTATTTCTCTCGTCCCGCGGGCTGCAACGTAGCCGGATGGTTCCAGACCTACGACTCCCTAAAATACCGGAACTCGTCCAGCTGTGTGTCCGGCAAGTGCAGCTTTTTTTCCCTTTGCTGTCCCTTGTAACGACATCGTAAAATCCTTCCTGGACAGAGGGCCTGAGAGCTGCACAAATCTATCTTTTTACGATTCCAAATTACCAGTCTCCCGCATTTCTCTAAAATAAAATGTCCATAATTTTTAAAGCATTAGCGTACATAAGAGACACTAATTTATCTTGAGATTGTTGAAAATAGGAAACAAATAATACAGTGCACCCGCAGTTAAAAGCGTTTTCGCAGGCTAATATGTTGTAATTATGAGGCCATTGGGAAGAAAATACCAGGCCAGCTGCTCACTAAATGCCTGTGCAGTGGGTGTTTCGGGGTAGCGAGTCGGTCACGACCTTCTTTAGCAATCATTGAAGTTTTTGTTACTTTTTCTACGTAAATAATGTCAAATGATAATTGGCGGAGAAGTCCTTGGGGGTTCAGAGATCTAAGTAAAACCCTTTGTTCTGGTATCACATACAATGATTAACTAGCTCAGCGGGCAGCCTCCTCATTTCTCCAACTGAGCAATTCCAACTGCACGTGTCACGTCGCTGAGCTGTGCATCACTCGCTCCAGCAGGCTGCAGTGGTAGGGTGGTTAAGACCAGCCTGACAGTCCTGCAGGGTATAACGCGGAATCCGCTCTCAGTTTTCATCGAGATCTGCAATGGAGAGAATAGACTGCGGCACGGTGGAGATGGCGAAAGAGGAAGTCCTGCATTAGGTGGATGAGCAGCCAGAGGACAGGGTTGTAACAGTTGTGGGTAATAACACTCCAGTGGAGAGACATTTCTGCGCGGCGAGGGACGTGCAGGTACACCAATAATTTGTTTCCTGTTTATCAGAGTAGCGTGGCGAGCTGTAGTCTACCATATGTATTATTAGGAATTAGTTTTAACATATATGTAAAGGATGAAAAACTGCGACCAGTTATTTTTTGATGAGAATTTATTTTGCCTTTAGCAGTTTTAGGCTTGTCCCATCTTCAGATGAGGTCTTGCTTGGGTTAGAACGTGCAAGTTTGTTGTGAATTGAGGACCACAGAATTAGCAAATATATCTGTACTAGATAGTTCATTATGAATAAACTGTTACTGGGTTCGAACCTGCGACCGTAGCGGTCGCGCGGTTCCAGACTGTAGCGCCTAGAACCGTTCGGCCACACTGGCGGGCCAAAACTTTTCATTCAGTAAGAAAATTATCATAGCTCTGCAGCTGCATTCTGCGAATTATCTCCGCAGCTGTAGTCTCTTCAGAGAACGAGAAACTTAACACTCTTATCATTTCTTCCTTGGTGCATAGAAACGACAGAGCGCACATAGTAAAACGTTTTGATATAACTAGAAACAGAGCTATTCACTGAACCAACGAAGACCGTACCACACCGCAGGGGAGAAGTCAGTAATCTATTCCTGAACAGAAGCCGCCATTTGCAGGGGCGAATATAGATAGTGGCATAGTGGTTTGAAAGATATGAGAGACAACGAAAGGAAACAAAAGAACAAAATAAAAGGATATTTGCTTCACCACTCCTACTGAGTAATTAAGTCTACTTTCCTAGTTTTCCGTATTAGCTCGACATCAAAAGTCGAAAGATATATAGATATCTATTCAACGATGTTCGGTGCGTTTCTTACAACTAGGAGCAAAATGCAGCAAGTATCAATTCAAGATAGCTGCTCGAAACTCACGAAATAGCAGATATCGAGATTATTTTATCATTTACTAAGTTTTTCACTTTTGCTTCTTAGTAAATATTTTGTGACACATCCTCTGGATCTGTTTCTCTTCAGCTAGCTTGGACATGAGTAGCTGTAACCGCCAATGTAAGTGGAATTAGCCATTCCACTTCAGTAAGTGACTGGAACCAACACACCTGAACCACAAGCATATCAGTGAGGTTAAGTCCTGTCATTGCTCAACCAGCACTGTCAGCCTGTGGAGCACAAAAAGTGTCTTTACTTACTGATTTGTTCTCGTATTTTTCTACTCTTTTGTGAAGTTTGTTACGAAAACTGAAACCGTAATACTAACTCTGAGAGTAAGAAGATAATTTTGAGCTACATTATTTTTACAGTTTGTCATTTTTCATTCAGTGATAAAAAATATGATCCAGGTAAATAAAGTACAAGAGAAAAACTGAATCTATAGTCTCTTGCAAAGGGCGGAAGCACGGAAATCAAGAGCTACGATATCCAGATAGAATAAGTAATACATTCCGCCACAGGACAGCGGTATGTTTGCTAGACGGTTCCCCACAACCGGTGCGATAGGCTTTCGTCTGCGGTGAAGCGAGAACGACTTTTGTGCGGCCGTTGCTCGCGCACGCCAGCTGTTGAATAACAGCTCGTATCGCATACGTGCATCTGGTAACCTGAGAGGAAGTGCACTTCCGCCGCACAGCTGTTCCACGGTACGGCTCTTCAGTGTATTGCAGCGTACACGAACGCGCGTCCGTTCCGACACAACACGAGGGGCAGAAACCTCTTGGAACAAGTCGTAACTGTAGTGGACCGTACAGGAGCAGATGTCTGACAGCGTCGACTCAGACGTCTTTTAACGTTTACTTCAAAAGCGTCCGGTTTCTTTTGCTTCATGTTCTTGCATCACTATCAACCAAAAATGCATCTCTTATTCAACTGCTATTACTTACTCACTCATGCTAATAAATTAAGAATAATGGTGACACATGGTGAAACAACGCTCTGCTGGGCGGTTTGCGGGTGTAAATCACCTGGGGGTATCACCATGAGGTGCATCTGACCTGCGGTCGTCGCACGGTGGCGCTGGCAGCAGTCCACATACGTAGAGGTGTGTTGGTGCATGTCAGAGTACGGTGCAGCGAGTAAGTGTGCAGACGTTTTCAGACGTGCTAATGGTGACTGTGTGTTGAAAATGGCTCAAAGAACACGTATTCATGACGTTATGAGGGATAGAATATTAGGGCGACTAGAGGCTGGTCAAACACAGTATGTTGTAGCATGGACCCTCCGTGTGCCACAAAGTGTAATCTCAAGATTATGGCAACGATTCCAGCAGACAGGAAACGTATCCAGGCGCTACAGTACGGGACGTCCACAATGTACAACACCACAAGAAGACCGATATCTCACCATCAGTGCCTGCAGACGGCCACGGAGTACTGCAGGTAGCCTTGCTCGGGACCCTACCGCAGCCACTGGAACAGTTGTCTCCAGACACACAGTCTACAGACGACGGAACAGACATGGTTTATTCACCCGGAGACCTGCAAGGTGCATTGCACTGACCCTTGGTCACAGGAGAGCCCGTAAAGCCTGGCGTCAAGAACACAGTACATGGTCATTGGAACAGTGGTCCCAGGTTATGTTCACGGACGAGTCCAGGTGTAGTCTGAACAGTGATTCTCGCCGGGTGTTCAACTGGCGTGAACCAGGAACCAGATACCAACCCCTTAATGTCCTTGAAAGGGACTTGTATGGAGGTCGTGGTTTTATGGTGTGGCGTGGGATTATGATTGGTGCACGTACATCCCTGCATGATGTAAAGGAACTGAAAATATTGTGATTTAATCGCAGAGGTGCTGAAAAATTGTTCCAGTGACACACCAGAGAAATATCTGGTAAACTTTATATCTTTGAGAGACATAGGAACAATTTCGCCCTTCGTTTTTTATTTCTTGTATGAACGACTACTTTTTGTTCTGATGGGCTGGTGGGATGTCGTACTGTCTAATTACTAGTGTGTGTGTGTGTGGTAAATGAATGAGTTAAAAGACGCAAGATGTGTTTTATATTATTTTCATCGCACAACAAGCCTTATTCCCATGCCTATGGAATAATTATGTTAAGCAGAGAAGGCGAGTTTTAGATGGAACCGAAGATCTTCAAAACGGCGCTGCTCAACAATAGAGGTACGTGATTGTGCTCTCTACTTTCCTTTCGTGGCCGCTAAAATTACTTCCGATTCTTTTTGCCGAGACATTCAGAACCTGCAATCTTCTTTTTCTTATAAAAATACTAGTCCGATGTAAAAGAAATACTCTTAGATTTAAATAATTGCCATTCTTTTACCCAGGCCACGGGGAATGATAGAACGTACGTACCTCTACTCTGAATGTACGTTCGCAATCTCCGAGTGTGTTACGACGAAATTATTTCACAATGAAAATTTCTCATCAGACCGCAACCACTCGCACGCGAATGTAAGTACCCTCTGAATGTATCTAGTCAGTCACGCGCGTTGTTCAAAAGCTTTACTTTTAATATTCAGTGGATTACATTTCCGAAATTAATTTTTGTTTATGCTGCAAATCGTACTTCACGCGAAGTATTTATTACGTAAGTTTCAGGCTCAATTTAATAAAAAAAAAGATTCCGAATAATAGAAATAAAAAATAACAATCAAACAAATCAAACCTAAATAAACAGAAAGAGGGAACGTTACAATGTCTTTGACAGAGGAACAGTAACAGGTCAGGCGTATCGGGACGTCATTTTGTACCAGCATGTCCGCCTTTTCAGGGGTGCAGTGGGTCCCACCTTACTCCTGATGGATTGTTACGAATGGCCCCACCGAGCTGCCATCGTGGAGTAGTACCTTGAAACTGAAGATATCAGGCGAATGGAGTGGCCTACCTGTTCTCCAGACCTAAACGCCATCGAGCACGTCTTGGATGCTCTCGGTCGACGTATCGCTGCAAGTCTTGAAACCCATACGACACTTCAGGAGCTCCGACAGGCACTGGGGCAAGAATGGGAGGGTGTACCCCAGCAGCTGCTCGACCACCTAATCCAGAGTATGCCAACCCGTTGTGCGGCCTGTGTACGCGTCCATGGTGCTCATATCCCATATTGATGTTGCGGTACATGCGCAGGAAACAGTGGCGTTTTGTAGCACCTGTGTTTCGGGACGGTTTTCTCAACTTATCACCAATACCATGGACTTACAGATCTGTGTCGTGTGTGTTCCCTATGTGCCTATGCTATAAGCGCCATTTTTGTGTAGTGCCACGTTGTGTGGCACTACATTCTGCAATTATCGTTAATTTATGAGCATGAGTGTAGTTTCATGATAGGTATTCGCATGCAGTATCGAAGCCAGTGACAGTTCTGTATTTCTGAGAACAATTCGCTTTTGGTCGACTACTCAACGAGGCGTACAAAAATTAAAAAGAAAATGTTAATACACAGCAAAGCTTCTTTCAATGTGGGAGATTTTCACTAACAATATGTACAGCTATAACAACGATCAGTAACAGGCCCTAAATTTGTAACGGAAGCCATCTAAAGATGAATTGAGTTTTGATTACTGGCGCTTGCAATAATGTTATTTATTGCGAAGGAATTGTGTGTCCATGTGCTATGACAGTTTATCAAAGATAGAGACCTCGCAAAAGTTGTCTAAATTTATTCACTGTGTGGAACTTAACATGTAGACATTATTTCAATAACATTTCTATTTTTCTCTGTACAGGTTTAAAGAGAGGTGTCGAGAATTTTACTACTATGAGAAAATGAAAGCCGAATTTCAATAGGTGGGATATTTTAAGCCAAAGTCTCTTGAACGTATTTAGAATTCCATTGTTTTTTCGTTATTCCTTGATTTTGTAGCGTAATTTCGTGCCTGAATATTTCTATATACAGTTTTCTGCGATGTCCTGTTTTGTCTCCTGTCTTATGTATCTAGGATATCTAGGTCGTTCTCAGTATTGTGAACAGCGTGTCCAGTTTCACGTAAGTGAGCACCTGGCATCACCTAAATGGTTGTTGTAGGCGAAAGGCTGCAAGATGTTCATTATACGACAATCTAAAAGTCCCGCTAGTTTGCGCTGTGTAGAAATGGTCGCAATTTTGATCACCTTATACATTCCAGAATGTGCCAGGTGGTCTGCTTTATTTGGTTTTCTTTGTGTCTGGCATTATAGTTTATTTTAGTACAAAAACTAATATTAATATTGAATTGCTTGAAAATATTTTATATTTCATATGACAGGCTGCCAACAAATTTTAGTGTGCAGTATACCTTCTTCATGCAGGCAGTTGTGTGTGTTGTAGCTACAGTGTCATGTCTTCTACACTTTTTTGATAAAGAGAGGTCCATTGTGAGTGAAATGAATCCGTAATTTTTAGTTATTAGTTTGACATTGTTTACATCTTTCCTTTACAAACTGATGAAGGTAAACGTAATTTGAATACTCTGTGTAGCATGGAACTGAGACTAGGAAGCGAAAGGAGGTGAAATAATATGTTACGTACGTTAGCGTGTATGTTGGTTGGCGTTTTGTATGTATGAAAGCAACTTCTGTTATCTCTGATGCTAAGCTTGAGAGAGGAAGTTTATAACAAGTCTGGCTTCGTTTGCGTCTCAGTGTAAATTCCAAAACATCGTACTGGAAACTGAACAAGTGCAGTTATTATCATCTTCTTCTGCTGCTGCTTGTACAAGCATTACTGTATCATTTAATATATGTGGTAAATTAGAATATTTTCAATTTACATACTTTCTCTTAGCAGTAAGATAATCACTTTGGTAGCAATTTTGTCTCACAAATATCTCACATCTGCAAAACAGAACTTATGTAAATGAATATCTTACATAAGGCGTTTATTTTTCATGTTTCCTTCGTACGTCTGTGACGATATTTGTACAATAAAATGAAGTAATTTGGCGGAGTTTCCGTATGGCCTACCAATGGAGCAGTTTCTAACAACATACAGATATTTCTGGAAATGGAAAAAAGAACACATTGACACCGGTGTGTCAGACCCACCATAGTTGCTCCGGACACTGCGAGAGGGCTGTACAAGCAATGATCACACGCACGGCACAGCGGACACACCAGGAACCGCGGTGTTGGTCGTCGAATGGCGCTAGCTGCGCAGCATTTGTGCACCGCCGCCGTCAGTGTCAGCCAGTTTGCTGTGGCATACGGAGCTCCATCGCAGTCTTTATTACTGGTAGCATGCCGCGACAGCGTGGACGTGAACCGTATGTGCAGTTGACGGACTTTGAGCGAGGGCGTATAGTGGGCATGCGGGAGGCCGGGTGGACGTACCGCCAAATTGCTCAACACGTGGGGCGTGAGGTCTCCACAGTACATCGATGTTGTCGCCAGTGGTCGGCGGAAGGTGCACGTGCCCGTCGACCTGGGACCGGACCGCAGCGACGCACGGATGCACGCCAAGACCGTAGGATCCTACGCAGTGCCGCAGGGGACCGCACCGCCACTTCCCAGCAAATTAGGGACACTGTTGCTCCTGGGGTATCGGCGAGGACCATTCGCAACCGTCTCCATGAAGCTGGGCTACGGTCCCGCACAACGTTAGGCCGTCTTCCGCTCACGCCCCAACGTCGTGCAGCCCGCCTCCAGTGGTGTCGCGACAGGTGTGAATGGAGGGACGAATGGAGACGTGTCATCTTCAGCGATGAGAGTCGCTTCTGCCTTGGTGCCAATGATGGTCGTATGCGTGTTTGGCGCCGTGCAGGTGAGCGCCACAATCAGGACTGCATACGACTGAGGCACACAGGGCCAACACCCGGCATCATGGTGTGGGGAGCGATCTCCTACACTGGCCGTACACCTCTGGTGATCGTCGAGGGGACACTGAATAGTGCACGGTACATCCAAACCGTCATCGAACCCATCGTTCTACCATTCCTAGACCGGCAAGGGAACTTGCTGTTCCAACAGGACAATGCACGTCCGCATATCCCGTGCCACCCAACGTGCTCTAGAAGGTGTAAGTCAACCACCCTGGCCAGCAAGATCTCCGTATCTGTCCCCCATTGAGCATGTTTGGGATTGGATGAAGCGTCGTCTCACGCGGTCTGCACGAACGCTGGTCCAACTGAGGCGCCAGGTGGAAATGACATGACAAGCCGTTCCACAGGACTACATCCAGCATCTCTGCGATCGTCTCCATGGGAGAATAGCAGCCTGCATTGCTGCGAAAGGTGGATATACACTGTACTAGTGCCGACATTGTGCATGCTCTGTTGCCTGTGTCTATGTGCATGTGGTTCTGTCAGTGTGATCATGTGATGTATCTGACCCCAGGAATGTGTCAATAAAGTTTCCCCTTCCTGGGACAATGAATTCACGGTGTTCTTATTTCAATTTCCAGGAGTGTATGTTTTTGCTAGAACCCAGATTCTTTTTTTATTATCTGACAATATATCTTTAGGTGTATTCAAGATATAAAGCGCCATACGTTAGTTGAAAATCCTGATTATGGAGCTCTCATTCAGAAACACATATCAGGAGTAAATACTAAAAATCGAAGACAGACTTTCGACGGACTTTTACTCATAAATGCACTGTTAAAGCTGCTTGAGGCTTGATCGAGTTTCAGTTACACAATTTCTCGTAGCGGAGGAACAGAGATCGTATGCTCGGAACTCCCCCTCCCACGCAGCTGGGTGGCTACGGCGCCTAGCGGAGCACCACTCTCGCTACAGCTTTTTCTCTGTCTGCTTGTTTACAAGCTCTCTCTTCTCGCCTTTCTGTCGGATTTGCTTTAAATTTGTTAGTTTTCAAGTTAATTAGGTAAATGACTGAATTGTTTCAATAATATAGGTAACATTTGTTGCCTGGTATCATATTGCATAAACTGGAAGCAAATTCGGGTAAAAGCAAGTAGAAGTCACTCACCGAGGGTTCCATACGAACTTTATTATGTCTATAGATATTTCGTCCATCTCGTAAATTGAGAATTTCAACGATTTTTGCCCTTTTATCGACATCGATACGAGCAAGCTATCAAAACATGTTGTAAGATGGCAAGAACTATGCCCCTTACGTGAAGTCATTACAGATCACCTAACTCACGTTGAGCGAACAGTAGGGCTGAACAAAAATGACTGACAAGGCACAATGCACCTTGTAGAGGGTATAGTATGTACGTATTGGAATAATTAATGTCGGGTGATGGTTTTAAAGTAATTCACAGGACATGAAAACTTTGTGGAAACGCGACGATTTACTGGAGGCTAGTTTATCCCAGGGCCGGCTGGGGAGCGGCGAAGGGAAGCAAGAATAGGCAACTTAGGGCGACTCAAGCTCTGAGAAAGTGGTAACGGGGCGCGGCCTCGAGCTGCCTTAAGATGAGTGACAGTGATTGGGTGGTTGACCCCATGCTGGTGTACCGCGAAGCAGATGGAGAAATTGTACGCCTGTAGATAAATGTCCGTCATCCCGTTTTCAGTGAAACATGCGAGAAAGCTGCGCAAAGCTACTGTGGAGCGGTCAACAGAGGCCAAAATATGCATGTTCGTGACTATAGCAACTTCACGCTGAATTCACGGTCCGCAGAGTCTGAAGTAAATCAGGGGAAGAGCGACAGAATGAAATACGCTGGCCTCCGATGGGAATGTTGGACCAAGGAATCTGAAGTACTCTCCTGGGAGTCAGAATTCCGGAAAAATTGGTGTTTTGTGCAGACGCTAACCTTGATGGATGGCCTGGGGGGAGCTAAATAGCAGAAGTTGAGAGGAAGGGAAATTTTGTGGGAATTTGTTCACTTCCCAGAGCACGCATTGGTCGGCGTTGGGAAGCGACGTATAATTAACACGACCTGCGCTGCAATTGGCGTAAGTGATTTTGCAGGAGGGGAAACCGAGGAGAAGAGTGGACTGGGAGAAGTCTCTGTAGTGGTCTTCCGTTCCCAGCTTGCCTAGAGTGCATTCTTTACTCAGCTTGCCTGAGCGAGTGTGAGCATCTCTGCAGTTTAGGACTTTGCAAACGGAACGATTGAGCTTGGAGATAGAATGTTTTCGTTCAGCTATGTACTTTCAAGATAGCTAGGAATGAATAGACGAGTGCAGCCTTGCAGCACCACGAGGTCGGCCGACGTCTGCATAACGACGCCGCGCCGCCATGCTGAATTCGGTGATATTGCGCCCGCTACTGCCACTGATTAAATTGTTGGATCTCGTCGGCAAAGTTTCCACGAGGGTTCCATGGGCCGTATATTGTAGAATTCTTCTCGCACTTCGCATTAGGCCTGGATCAGTCGATAGGAATTACTTTTGACTTATCGCGCTTTATTCCACGCAAACGCAATTTATTACCACTGCCTGTTAGGAGAGTCATGTAATGTGATGATTGAATTTCATGGGTCAAACTAAATTTGTGCTAATCGACTGCATCTGTTTTCAATCAAGTAGTGAAACCCCAAGTCACTTTTTTAATTAATTTTGTGTTCAAAATTTGCATCTGGTGTTCAATAGCTGAATATAACATCAATGTGCACCCCTTTTTAATTAAAATGGATCAATTCTGAAACAATTATGTCAACATTGCCACCGCAGTTCAATCAGGAGTCAGAAGGCCTTATTACTTTTTTTGTATTATTCGATATTGCGGCAGTATTGCACTCTCTTTTGATCTGTTAGTCAATTACCTGGGGTGATCACACGCCAAAACCAGATAAGTGACGGGTGAGGTGTTACAATGTGACATGTTGTACTTTTTGATTACATTGCTGTCGTAGCTTACATTTATTACACCACCTAAGGATCGTATACTTTAGTATGTTACATAAATTACGTCTACCCATTCATGAGAACATGGGGTCTGAACAGAAGGACAGACAGACATTGGGATAACATGACGAAAAATATATATTTTTTCGTGTGATATAATTATAAATTAAAAGTTTCCGAATGTTTTCCATGATGCATACTGTACAACCTTGCTTATTGTCCAATTTTATGATTCTAGGTCAGTGGGAATACCCTATAGATTTTGAGTGCGTGAGTTTGGGAATATCAAAATATATGACATAAATGACCTTTGTAACGTAGCTACAGCCAATATTGTCTATGTTCGTGTGTGAAAACTGACTCATTAAGCAACCTGAGCTGTCAGTAGATGGAATCTAACCTGCATAACACTGTGTGATTGTTGGATGAGTGTCAGTTTCAATGTCCTTTAAGCCGTCAACAGATCGTTACAATAAAAACTTAAAACTATCATTTGGATAAGCTATCTGACTGCGTATCTGAATAAGAATGTGCAAGTGATACAGAATCTGAATTGTGCAATTTACTGGACTAGAGTACATGACTTGTTTTGGTGTGTCAGTGCCACTGTTTTGGCCCTATGTTTTGCACTCACCCCTTTAGATGACTGCTTTTTTCCAGGTGGTTTACAGCAATTCGCAGCAGCATGTAGCAGCAGCGGCTAAAGCTTATTGTTACTAAGAATGAATTTAATAAAATGAGTTTGCTTGGGTCCTGTTAGCTACTAAATAACTTTTGACAAGGGATTTGATAAATTAAGTATATTTAAAACTTCAGAATCATCAAGACAATGGCGTAGGTGCCAATAACGGCTGAGTGCCAGACTAACAAATTATTTCAATTTCAAAGTTACGTTAACATTTAATAACCACAGCATATTATTTAGATGTGGAGAATAATTATTATTATTTGGAGGGTAAGGGGGCTTCTTTAACTGACAAACAAAACATGAGATGATTGCAAACTGGGACTAAAAACCATGAGCCTAACCCTGCAATTGCGCTTTACCATATGCTTGCGAATTTTACCTTGAATTCCATCCTCAAGCCTAGTTAAGCCATCTAAATCTCTCCTGGCCATATAAATGAAATCGGATCTTGAGTGTGGTAAGATCTGCCATCACCGACGTGAGGGAAGCGTGACACGTCGTCTGTCTTCGAGCTCTCGACCGACACTACTCTTCCACTCTCGCAGACAGACCTCGTCTCACAGCAATGCTTAGAATGGCGCTCCCATGTTTCGCACAATCGATATGACAGTGCTTACACAATGCAAAGAATAGCGTTAAACTGGATATATTGTTTTAGGTAATTGAGAGTTCTGACACACTCCTTACACATTATCTTTTGATTCCACTGACTTACAAGTTTAACAACGAACTGTAGACCTTAGTATGTGATATAAATTTCGACTACATACATCTACCCATTTGTGACAAAAAGGGTTCTTAACAGTCGAACAGACAGATGGGCAAATGGACGGACAACAAAATGATCCTATAATGGTTTCATCTTCACCGATTGGGGAACACACAGGACATACAGTCAGCGTCATGAGCAGATGACTTCCTGCGTCTTTCCATTTTATTAAGTTTTTGTTTCATTTATCGTTTGCATACGAACAAGAGAAACACGTGGCAGTTCCGCACTCCGCATAGCAGGTGGTAATAGCCGCGCGTGTCGAACATAGCTGCCAACCTAATTGAACACAATCTCCAATATAACTCACGTATTGTCTCGAGAATGGAAAGGGGTATGAATGTGTTTCATATGTTAAAAACGAAGCTATATTTCGCAAGTAGTGATGTATGGCCCGCCGGACTCTGTGGCCGAGCGGTTCTAGGCACTTCAGTCCGGAACCGCGCTGCTGCTACGGTCGCAGGTTCGAATCCTGCCTTGGGAATGGATGTGTGTGATGTCCTTAGGTTAGTTAGGCTTACGTAGTTCTAAGTCTAGGGGACCGACGACCTCAGATGTTAAGTCCCACAGTGCTCAGAGCCATTTGAACCATTTGATGTATGGCCCAAAGCGCACCAAACGTAAACTGGCCAGCGATTACCTTTCTCACTGCAAACGTTTTAAAATATGTGCAGTGTTGTGCTTTACTTTGAAGTATCAGAATAACAATGGGCGATAACGAAAAGAAGTTTTATCAGGCTGTGGCGTGTGGCTCTAAGAGTCGGAAAAATATTTCTTTTTTAAGAAAGAAATTTCCACAAAATCGAACGAGAAAGACTATGAAATGGAGAACACGCGCAAATCCCAAAACACTGATTTTTATTTTTTTTCAAAATGGTTCAGATGGCTCTGAGCACTATGGGACTTAACATTTGTGGTCATCAGTACCCTAGAACTAAGAACTACTTAAACCTAACTAACCTAAGGACATCACACACATCCATGCCCGAGGCAGGATTCGAACCTGCGACCGTAGCAGTCACGCGGTTCCAGACTGAAGCGCCTACAACCGCACGGCCACACCAGCCGGCAATTTTTTGCCCCTCAGTAAAAGTTTTAATTACTAACTACAAAGACGGATGTAGTTTGGTTTCGTCTACATACAACATTTCTTTCGGTCAAACCGGATGATTTGAAATTTCACTCCCCGCGTACCGTACGATTCGAGTTGAGTGGCGCGACCGGCACATCTGTGGTAGTGGGTACCGAGAGAGACGGTGCAACCTGACACACTTCGCGCCACAGTTAGGCCACTCTGCTTACTTCTACGATCTGCGCCTCTAATGGTCTCCCCATTGAGGGAGCGCTAAATTCTAAACTCTCCCTCCTTCGAAACTTCCTGGCAGATTAAAACTGTGTGCCCGACCGAGACTCGAACTCGGGACCTTTGCCTTTCGCGGGCAAGTGCTCTACCAACTGAGCTACCGAAGCACGACTCACGTCCGGTACTCACAGCTTTACTTCTGTCAGTATCCGTCTCCTACCTTCCAAACTTTACAGAAGCTCTTCTGCGAACCTTGCAGAACTACTCTCCCTCCTTCCTTTTGCTTCTGGCAGGTTAGCCTCGTATTTGAAACCTACCATGTAAGTGTGCGAGTCTATTAATCTGTCGTTTAGTACGCGCCTGGCCACGATAAGAGCAGGTGGCGTCGTAAGAAGTCACGGGCCGCCCTAGCTGTGATCCGTCGCGCCTCTACCCGGCCTGTACCCGAATGGAAAATTATTAACTGCCCGAGCCTCGAGGCCGGACTTTTTCCCTTGGTGTGGAGGCGGGCCCCTCGGGACCTCGTTGACCTTTTTCCCGGCAGTGATTTATGGCGGACCTCTTTTTTTCTCGCCGTAATCCGCTCTTATCTCCGGGGCAACAAGTGTTCGCCTAAGCTGGTGCGAGCGTTACTCACCAGCAGCGAACTACCGTATAAAGACAGAGGAACAGGTGGCGCCAACTGTCGGCGCAAATGGGGACTAGTCCCAGACAAACTGTTCTGTTTCTGTCCGCCCCGTGCTGATAATTTTTCATCCCTGTAGGCGTGTTTTTCTCTGAGGTCTTAACGTGTGCTGTGTGTACAAAGGGTTTATAGCAGATGTCCTGCTGTGTCTAGTACTTCTTTAAGTCATGCTTCACCTGTCCGCCTTAAGGTAGTTTGCCGGTGAACGCCTGGGAAAATACTAACAATTTTCATAAAATTTACACGGTTCCAAATAAAAAGTTAACTCTCAGTACAATGAAAGTTGTAGGACAATAAGAATGTTTCTTGCTGAACGTTTTGATATACAATTAATTACTTTATTTCTCACATTGACTTTAGTGCAGTTTTCTGTCAAAATTAGTAAATTATAGTTTTTGTTTTAATATTAGGGTAAGTAGCATTTTGAAGATAGAGGGTTTCTCTGTGTTTTTCCCGTCCCTCAGACAATAGGTAGTTGCGTGTTCGATAGATTAGATTAGATTAATACTTGTTCCATAGATCATGAATACGACACTTCGTAATGATGTGGAACGTGTCAGGTTAATGAAAGATGTCTGTGCAAGATATTACATTACACAAAATATTGCATGACACTAATGCTTAAGTTAGTTTTTTTCCCTCCCTTAATTTATATCTAAAAATTCAGCCAATGAGTAGAAGGAGTTGTCAACTAGAAATTCTTTTAATTTATTTTTAAATGTTGGTTGACTATCTGTCAGGCTTTTGATGCTGTTTGGTAGGTGACCAAAGACTTTTGTGGCAGCATAATTTACCCCCTTCTGTGCCAAAGTCAGATTTAACCCTCCATAGTGAAGATCATCCTTTCTCCTGGTGTTATAGCTATGCACACTGCTATTACTTTTGAACTGGGCTGGATTATTAACAACAAATTTCATAAGTGAATATATATACTGTGAGGTTACTGTGAGGTTACTGTGAGGATCCCTAGATCCTTAAATAGATGTCTGCAAGATGACCGTGGGTGGGCTCCAGCAATTATTCTGATTACACGTTTTTGAGCAATGAATACTTTTCTACTCAACGATGAATTACCCCAGAATATGATACCATACGAAAGCAGTGAATGAAAGTAGGCATAGTAAGCTAATTTACTGAGATTCTTATCACCAAAATTTGCAATAACCCTAATAGCATACGGAGCCGAACTCAGACGTTTCAGCAGACCATCAATGTGTTGCTTCCAGTTTAACCTCTCATCAATGGACACACCTAAAAATTTTGAAAATTCTACCTTAGCTACAGACTTCTGTTCAAAGTCTATATTTATTACTGGAGTTGTGCCATTTACTGTACGGAACTGTATATACTGTGTTTTATCAAAATTTAAAGAGAGTCCGTTTGCTGAGAACCACTTAATAATTTTGTGAAAAACATTATTTACAATTACATCACTTAGTTCTTGGTTTTTGGATGTTATTACTATACTTGTATCATCAGCAAAAAGAACTAAATTTGCATATTCATCAATATGGAATGGTAAGTCATTAATGTATATCAAGAACAGTAAAGGACCTAAGACCGAACCTTGTGGGACCCCGTGCTTGATAGGCCCCCAGTTTGAGGAATCAGCTGTTGTACTAACATACATGAACCACTTATTTCAACTTTCTGCGTTCTTCCAGTTGAGTATGAATTAAACCATTTGTGCACTGCCCCCCCTCAAACCATAATGATTTAGCTTATCTAAAAGAATTCCATGATTTACACAGTCAAAGGCCTTTGAGAGATCACAAAAAATACCAATGGGTGATGTCCGGTTATTCAGAGCATTTAATATTTGATCAGTGAAAGCGTATATAGCATTTTCTGTTGAAAAGCCTTTCTGAAAACCAAACTGACATTTTGTTAGTACTTTATTTTTACATATATGGGAGGCTACTCTTGAATACATTACTTTCTCAAAATTTTTTGATAGAGCTGTCAGAAGAGAGATTGGGCGATAGTTGTTGACATCCGACGTATCCCCCTTTTTATGCAATGGTTTTACAATGGCATATTTCAGTCTATCGGGGAAAACACCCTGCTCCAAATAGGTATTACATACGTGGCTGAGAATCCTACTTATCTGTGGGGAACAAGCTTTAAGTATCTTGCTGGAAATGCCATCAATTCCGTAAGAGCTTTTACTTTTCAGTGAGTTTATTATTTTACTGATTTCAGAGGGAGAGGTTCGTGGAAATACAGTTGTTTCAAACTGCACAGGTATGGCCTCTTCTATTAGAAGCCTTGCCTCTTCTAGTGAAGATCTAGATCCTACTTTCCCCACAACATTTAAAAAATGATTATTGAAAATATTTCCATTTTCAGATTGTTTGTTAGTACACTTGTCATTCAGTTTTATGGCACTAAAGTCTTCCTGTGCTCTTGGTTGCCCTGTTTCCCTTTCAATAATATTCCAAAAAGATAAACAACCAACCATCACAAAAAGTGGGGTTTATTAAATCACATGCAGTGAGTGTCAGTCTTGCTACATTGAACAGATAGGCTGGTCAATCTGCAATAGGCTTAAAGAACATCACAGGAGTGGTGATTGAAGAAGCCTGAGTCAGCCTTTGTGAAACATTTCCTGAACAATAACCACAAATACATAACAGATGTACAAATCTTACACACAGAGGAAAAGAGGGCTAAACTCAACCAATTAGAAATTTTATAAATTAAAAGACAGGTGTGTACATCCTCACACCTATTACTAAACAAGCAAAACCAATTAAATTATTCACCTCTTTGAGATGAGATCACAACTCAAGGGTAGAAGCAAAACTTTGGGCCTCACTCAGTCAGTAGATAAGAAGTTCTTGGCTGATGCATAACTTTAGTCGCTTCATGTTAGTGTAGTTGCTGAATTGTCTAACTGCATATACACTTTGTTAAAAAATGGTCATTGAAGCAACTTTATGTTAAGCTGCGGCTCGATACCTTGAGAAGTTCAGACGACTATCTTTGCTTTACCATCATGTTTATCTGTGCATTATCATCTTTGGAAATCGGTAATGTATTTGAAAAAGGGCTTAGAAGCCGGAATATAGGTTGCACAGTAATATTAATAATAAAATTTGTTGAACAAGGCAAAAAAAGTCTTTGTTTATTTAATTTACATTTTTTATATTCCAGTTCATGCTTGGAATCTGTGCACTGTCTAACTTATCTTACTTAGATGCCTGAAACTCTAAGTACACATTAGCAAGTTGACTAGCTAAAAAGTAAACTACAGTCTCGTCAGCTCAGCTACAAGTTTTTATTCTAGAAATATTTACGGATAATAATCAAAATTAAAGGTACTTTTTATAATTAATCAGTTTGTGTTTTTAGTCCTGTTGATAGTACATTACTGCCTGTATCCCGAAACATCCTAAAAAATTTCAGACATCTGGCTCAAATAGATTTTTTGTGCATAAAATAAAAATGTCAGAAAATTTAATACTTGGGAATTCAATTCAAAATTATATTTGCTCTGTCTCGCTTCTGTTGTTCCTATCACAGCTTCCGCCACTCTTATGGAATCCCTTACCAACAGTTACTGTCTCGTATTAAACCCACCATATATTCCTAGCAACTCTAGAACCTCCCACCTGCTAAGTGCTCCACATTAAATGCTTCATAACTTTCGAGAATGACAAAATAACAGCAACTCAAACTACAGAAAAGTTTACCAGGAAAACAACCGTGGGAAACCGGATACACAAGGGAAATACAAAGAGCATAGCAAAGCAAATCTTCTAACAGGGCTGTCAACTTGAAAAACTGTTGTATTGCATATGTTTTTCGAACAGGAGGCTACTGACAGCATTGAAGTGTCAAAGCAGCGGAAACATGGGGGTGGAGGCACACCGAGAGACTTTTAAAAGAAGTTCTTGGTGTCCAATTCAGTTCTTTTAACCACCATTTCGTTCAAAAAATCTCTAAATATCGATTTAAATTTGGAAATTCAGAGATGATGTACTGGAGAAATTAAAGCTGTAAGGCGGATCGTGACAGGTAGTCGGCAGAGCACTTGCTCTCTAAAGGCTTTGGTGCCCGGTTCGAGTTCCGGTCCAGAACCCAATTTTAATCTGACAGGAAGTTTCATCAAGCAGTTATCAATTTGGAAATCACGGAATTGCGAGAAATAAAAAGTTAGAGGGAGAGCAAGGCTTGAATACAGGTTGTTGGTTCAAATGGATGAATGTTGCGGTAGTAATGCAGAGATGAAGGTGTTTGCACAGAATAGAGTGGCATGGAACGTTTCATCGAATCACTTCAAATGGCTCTAAGCACTATGGGACTTAACATCTGAGGTCATCAGTCCCCTAGACTTAGAACTACTTAAACTTAACTAACCTAAGGACATCATACACATCCATGCACGAGGCAGGATTCGAACCTGTGACCGCAACAGCAGCGCAGTTCCGGAATGAAGTGTCTAGAACCGTTCGGCCACAGTGGCCGGCATCAAACCAGTCTTCGGACAGAAGTTCACAGCAACAACAACAAACTGGTTTAATACCAAAGAAGGGACGGTCAATAAGAGACAGATCGGCCACCTCTGCACAGAGGAGTGTATCTGCAGAAGAAGACCAGTCGCGTGTTCTTGGAGCAGGGAAACGTTGGCGAGCTGATCTGAGATTGGTACAAAGAGAGCAGGGAAAGTGGAGGGCTGCGAGGTGTCTCTGGCAGAGTAAAGTGAGCGGAAGAGACGCGCGCCAGCTGCGGTTCCTTTGAGCCGTGTCGTAACAAAGCGGCGCCGCGCCCCCCGTGGAGAAGAGAAGCCGCCACCGCCGTTCTCACAGCACAAGAGGCCCGGCGTGTGTGCGTGAGAGAGAGAGAGAGAGAGAGAGAGAGAGAGAGAGAGAGGGGCGGCCGGAATGCAGCGCCAGCCTGGGCAGGCAGCGGGCGAGCCTACACACCGAGCCGCCTGGAGGGCCTCTCCAGGCCGCGAGAGCCCTCCGACGGGACACGCAGAGGAGCCGATTTCACGGCGGACGGCTGCCGAGGACGTGGTGTGCGTGGGCGGAGGGTTGCCAAGCGCGTGCCGACAACGGCCTCGCTGGCACTCAGTGGAGAGCAGCTCTGCAGGTTTCCGTCTTTCCTCTGTGATACCAGCTTTCACTGCATAAAACCTAAAATTAAAACACAATTCATAAAAATATACAGTAGCACAGCTTCTAGTCTCCTTTCAGGTAACGTAGAACGTGAAAAAGGGTCAGTATCAAGGGAGATGAAATAGGAGATATGACACTGCGTGAAGAGTTTGACAGAGCACTGAAACACCTAAGTCGAAACAAGGCCCCGGGAACAGACAGCATTCCATTTGAAATACTGACAGCCTTGGGAGAGCCAGGCCTCACAAAACTCTACCATCTAGTGAGCAAAATGTTTGAGACACACGAAATCCCCTCAGACTTCAACAAGAATATAATAATTCCAATCCCAAAGAAAGAAAGTGTTGACAGATGTGAAAATTACCGAACTATCAGTTGGCTGCAAAACACTAACGCAAATTCTTTACAGACGAATGGATAAACTGGTAGAAGCCGACCTCGGGGAAGATCAGTTTGGATTCCGTAGAAATGTTGGAACTCGTGAGGCAATACTGACCCTACGATTTATCTTAAAAGAAAGATTAAGGAAAGGCAAACCTACGTTTCTTGCACTTGTAGACTTAGAGAAAGCTTTTGACAACGTTGACTGGAATACTCTCTTTCAAATCTTGACGTTGGCAGGGGTAAAATACAGAGAGCGAAAGGCTATTTACAATTTGTACGGAAACCAAATGGCAGTTATAAGAGTGGAGGGGCAGGAAAGGGAAGCAATGGTTGGGAAGGGAGTGAGACAGGGTTGTACCCTATCCCCGATATTATTCAATCTGTATACTGAACAAGTAGTAAAGGAAACACAAGAAAAATTCGGAGAAGAAATTAAATTCCATGGAGACGAAACAAAAATTTTGAGGTTCGCCGATGACATTGTAATTCTGTCAGAGGCAGCAAAGGACTTGGAAGAGCAGCTGAACGGAATGGACAGTGTCTTGAAAGGAGGATATAAGATGAACATCAACAAAAGCAAAACGAGGATAATGGAATGTAGTCGAATTAAATCGGTTGATGTTGCGGGAATTAGATTAGGAAATGAGACGCTTAAAGTAGTAAAGGATTTCTGTTATTTGGAGAGCAAAATAACTGATGATGATCGAAGTAGAGAGGATATAAAATGTAGACTGGCAATGGCAAGGGAAGCGTTTCGGAAGAAGAGAAATTTGTTAACATCGAGTATAGATTTCAGTGCCAGGAAGTCATTTCTGAAAGTATTTGTATGGAGTGTAGCCATGTATGGAATTGAAACATGGACGATAAACAGTTGGGATAAGAAGAGAAAAGAAGCTTTCGAAATGTGGCGTTACAGAAGAATGCTGAAGATTAGATGGGCAGATCACATAACTAATGAGGAGGTACTGACCAGAATTGGAGAGAAGAGGAGTTTGTGGCATAATTTGACTAGAAGAAGCGATCGGTTGGTAGGACATATTCTGAGACATCAAGGGATCACCAATTTAGTAATGGAGGGAAACGTGGAGGGTAAAAATCATAGAGGGAGACCAAGAAATGAATACACTAAACAGATTGAGAAGGATATAGGTTGCGGTAGGTACTGGGAGATGAAGAAGCTTGCACAGGATAGAGTAGCATGGAGAGCTGCATCAAACCAGTCTGAGGACTGAAGACCACAACAACAACAACATGTCGATTAGTATAGCGGCCACTTATTTTTCGCTGGTGATATGTGTAACTGTCAGTGCTTGGTTGGCGGCGTCTATGTGTTAGGCCGAAGAGGCGTCTGTGCGATTGTAAGCGGTCACACATGAGCCTATCCTGTACCTCGGCGAGAGTTTTTAAGAGGTGGCAGTTAAAGCTCGGGAAAAGACGTTTCTGAACTGACGTGGTCCCTATTTGGCCGAAAAGAAGAAAAAATGAAGCAGCACAGTAATCGGCGACATATCTTCATAAACCACGAGGCACCCAACATTTTAACTCAAAGAACATTTGACTGTTTAAAGTTATTTCTCATCTTATTTAAAACTAAGCGTTGGGGTGAAAATATGCCAGTGAGAAGATTCGCTGATGATACTGATATCCTCGTTGAAAGTGAGGAAGAACTGCAGGACGTACTGAATGGTTATGTTGTTTTGACGGAGGAGACCAGACAGCGACGTCATCGGTCTCATCGGATTAGGAAAGGGCGGGGAAGGAAGTCGGCGGTGCCCTTTCGAAGGAACCATCCCGGCATTTGCATGGAGCGATTTAGGGAAACCACGGAAAACGTAAATCAGGATGGCCGGACGCGGGATTGAACCGTCGTCCTCCCGAATGCGAGTACTGAATGGAATGAACAGTGTACAGAGAGCAGAATAGGGATTAAAACTAAAACGAAAAAGATGAAGGTAATGAGGAGCAATAGAAATGAGACTGTCGGTAAACTGGACATGAAAATTGACTATAATGATACCAAGTTTCGGAGTTCCGCTACCTTGTTATTCAACAGACGGAAGAAACGCATGAAAAAAAGAAATAGACTAACACTGGCAAAGAGTGCATTCCTCACCGAAAGGAGTCTAGTGGTATGAAACGTAGATAGTCATTTGAAGATGAAGTTTCTGAAACTGTACAATTGAAGCCCAGCACAGCATGAGGTTTTTAAGATACGTAATATTGCATGGGCAATACACATTCGTTCCCATTACCTGTAAGTTAATATCTATAATAATACGAAATAAATATTAGTGTTTTTATTGTTCTATAGAACTTGATAATGGGATCGTGTCTTCCCGATACATGCAGCGTTTCTAAATCAAGTAAACCACACATCTGGACAACTACTGCGTCGTCGTCTCCGTACTAACAAAGTACACTATTGGCCACTAAAATTGCTACACCACGAAGATGACGTGCTACAGCGCGAAATTTTACTCGAGAGGAAGAAGATGCTGTGATATGCAAATGATTACCTTTTAAGAGCATTCACACAAGGTTGGCGTCGGTGGCGACACCTAAAACGTGCTGACATGAGGAAAGTTTCCAACAGATTTCTCATACACAAACAGCAGCTGACAGGCGTTGCCTGGTGAAACGTTGTTGTGATGCCTCGTGTAAGGAGGAGAAATGCCTACCATCACGTTTCCGACTTTGATAAAGGTCGAACTGTAGCCTATCGCGATAGTGGATTATCGTATCGCGACATTGCTGCTCGCGTTGGTCGAGATCCAATGACTGTTAGTAGAATATGGAATCGGTGGATTCAGGAGGGTAATACGGAACGCCGTGCTGGATCCCAAAAGCCTCGTATCACTAGCAGTCGAGGTGACAAGCATCTTATCCGCATGGCTGTAACGGATCGCGCAGCCACGTCTCGATCCACGATTCAACAGATGGGGAGGTTCGCAAGACAACAACCATCTGCACGAACAGTTCGACAACGTTTGCAGCAGCATGGACTTTCAGCTCGGAGACCACGGCTTCGGTTACCCTCATATGGCTCAAATGGCTCTGAGCACTATGGGACTTAACATCTATGGTCATCAGTCAACTAGAACTTAGAACTACTTAAACCTAACTAACCTAAGGACATCACACAACACCCAGCCATTACGAGGCAGAGAGAATCCCTGACCCCGCCGGGAATCGAACCCGGGAACCCGGGCGTGGGTAGCGAGAACGCTACCGCACGACCACGAGATGCGGGCTGCGGTTACCCTTGACGCTGCATCACAGACAGGAGCGCCTGCGATGGTGTACTCAGCGACGAACCTGGGTGGACGATCGGCAAAACGTCATTTTTTCGGATGAATCCAGGTTCTGTTTACAGCATCATGATGGTCGCATCCGTTTTTGGCGACATCGCGGTGAAAGCACATTGGAAGCGTCTATTCGTCATCGCCGTACTGGCGTATCACCCGGCGTGACGATATTGGGTGCCATTGGTTGGTTACACGTATCGGTCACCTCTTGTTCGCGATGACGGCACTTTGCAGTGGACGTTACATTTCAGATGTGTTACGACCCGTGGCTCTACCCTTCATTAAATTGCTGCGAAACCCTACTTTACAGCAGGATAATGCACGACCTCATGTTGCAGGTCCTGTACGGGCCTTTCTGGTTACAGAAAATATTCGACTGCTACCCTGGGAAGCATATTCTCCAGATCTCTCACCAACTGAAAACGTCTGGTCAATGGTGGCCGAGCAACTAGCTCATTACAATACGCCAGTCACTACTCTTGATCAACTGTGGTATCGTGTTGAAGCTGCATGGGCACCTGTACCTGTACATGCCATCCAAGCTCTGACTCAATGCCCAGGCGTATCAAGGCCGTTATTACGGCCAGAGGTGGTTGTTCTGAGTACTGATTTCTCAGGATCTATGAATCCAAATTACGTGAAAATTTAATCACATGTCAGTTCTAGTATAATATATTTGTCCAATGAATACCCGTTTACCATCTGCATTTCATTGGTGTAGCAATTAAAATGGCCAGTATTGTAGATTTGAAGAGCCTGCCATCACACCGTGCTAAATGTAAGTCAAGCTACTAATGAACAAAAAGGAGAAAGGATTCAAGAAAAACAGTGTGTGAATCTGTAACACTTTTCCACTACGGGTTTTGAGAATGAGTCGAGAGGGAAATTTCATTCATACGATAACGCTTGGAAGGCTGTGTGAATGGCCGCACTAATAACAGCGCCTGCCAGACCGGCGTCAGCAGGCAGGAATCTTGGCAGCGGGCCCGGGTTCCGCTGCTGGCGAACCTGGCAAGCCGCTCCATCCCGTCGTCAGGTTTACTCTGTACAGGCGCGTATGTGCAGCACGGGACGCGGGACGGCTTAGACCACCCGCAAGCGATCTGATGCCAGCGGCACTGCCGGAATCGTGATATGGCCTGCGCTACGCTTGACTGATTGCCTTTCGTTGTACGCGTGCGGTGTCGCCGTGGAGACCGGAGCTGAGACGGGTTAGCCAGCAACATTCACAGGGGAAAGCCTCAGACACGTAGCGTACTGTAAGGAGCAGAATGGTCTCGTATTCATGTCGGGGACAAGCCGAGATTGTGTTTGTGTACGGCCAAGCAGATGGAAACGGTGGAGACGCATTTCCCAGTCCTGCAAAGGGGGTGCAGACACAGTCCGCCGCCTCTCTGCGTGTTCGTCTGTTTCAAAGAATCCATGATCGCACAAACTCCCAAAAAGGGATTGAAATGTTGCGTGTCTGTGAGGCTACTTGTTTTGGTATAGCCGCACTGCCTCTCGACAGTTTGGATCTGCTTCGCCGAACACAGACACCATCTCGGCTTGTTCTCGACATAGATACAGGTGCTGCTTATAGTACGCTTTGTCAATCACACAGACCGCAACACACGAAGAACACACGGCACGTGATCAGAGGAACATTCATTAGCCGGCGCCGTCTACCGTGGCTACGATGCATTTCCAGAGATATGTTCATATAACCTTTTTTCCTCCATTTTCAGCCACGAATTCGTCTCTCCAGTTTATCGCTTTTACTAATGATCATAATGTATACTCATAACGTTACAGCCTTTCAGGGGAAGTGGAGCTGACCGAGCGACCAAGGCTACTCGCTGGATGGTCGGAGGAGCTGTTTTCGATTTCTACAAACATTTTGCTTTTTGAAACTTCCTGGCACATTAAAACTGTGTGCCGGACGGAGACTCGAACTCGGGAGTGCTAGTTCTGCAAGGTTCGCAGGAGAACTTCTGTAAAGTTTGGAACGTAAGAGACGAGGTGCTGGCAGATGTAATGCTGTGTGGACGGGGCGTGAGTCGTGCTTGGATAGGTCAGTTGGTAGAGCACTTGCCCGCGAAAAGCAAAGGTCCCGAGTTCGAGTCTCGGTCCGTCACACAGTTTTAATCTGCCAGGAAGTTTCATATAAGCGCACACTCCGCTGCAGAGTGAAAATCTCATTTTGCTTTTTGTTTCGTATGTAGTCGAGCGCGCACTTAACCACTCGTGAGCCGGCCGCTGTGGCCGAGCGGTTCTAGGTGCATCAGTCTGGAACCAAGCTGGTGCTACGGTCGCAGGTTCGAGTCCTGTCTCGGGCATTGGTGTGTTTGATGTACTTAGGTTAGGTAGGTCTAAGTAGTTCTAAGTTCTAGGGGACTGATGACCTCAGATGTTAAGTCCCATAGTGCTCAGAGCCATTTCAACCATTTTGAGCCACTCGTGAGGAGAGATGAGGAGCTACTTGGATAAAGAATCATCGCCACCATCAAGATTGATCCACTGGGGATAACGGCTGACTCTAATATGCTGATCACATGACCCACAGATGTCCGCATACAAAATTATTTTTCGGGCGGAAGAGGGCCAAACCGGAAACCTACTTTTACCTAGTGTGACTCTTTACATTACAATATAAATACAGATTCGATTAAACCTTTTAATAGATCAGACAGGCGGACAAGAATTGATTTGCTGTTCTCATTGACCTTAAATGATCTATTAACGTGTTAATACGTCAGCCGGCCGCGGTGGTCTAGCGGTTCTAGGCACTCAGTCCGGAACTGCGGAACTGCTACGGTCGCAGGTTCGAATCCTGCCTCGGGCATGAAAGTGTGTGATGTCCTTAGGTTAGTTAGGTTTAAGTAGTTCTAAGTTCTAGGGGACTGATGACCACAGACGTTAAGTCCCGTAGTGCTCAGAGCCATGTGAACCATTTTCGAACCAAACAGCTCAGACACATGCATGTTGCACCTAGATTTTTACTTGTTTAGCTAAGTACAGAGACTGCACATAAAGGGAGCTAATTAGCTCAAACCTGTTCTTGAATGATCTATTTTCCAGTCCGCGGAAATTTTAACGCAAATACAGTTTTAGCAACGTTATGAAACTGTTCACCGTCTACTCTGCTTTGCAAGACTTGAAGTCTAATATAGTTTCGTGAATCTCTTTCTACTGCTTTTCATCAACTTCTTTATAACTGAAATTCCTTTCACTGCTCTTCCAATAATAATCAAGAGTGAATAATATTACGAAAGCGTTCCGGTACCAGAAAATTTCCGTTGTATCTAGTATAAGCCCAAATATTTCAGGGTTGGGGAAGGGGGTACTGGTCCCTTCCTCTCCCCCCCCCCCCCCCTACATCCTTCGTGCGGGGCTAGTCACATGTCATAGATCGCACTTCGTACTTCCTTTTAAGCAGCAGTCGGCTAGTTGGAAAAGGCCTAACGCCTAATCCGTGAGTGATGTTTACACTTTTTTTACTTTTACGTTTTTTTTTTTTTTTTTTTTTTTTTTTTTTTTTTTTTTTTTTTTTTTTTTGGCTGCGTGGAAACTGGTGGGAAGAGGAGGGTTAATGAGTTGAAAACATACCAATAAGGTTTAATAACAAAGTAGGTTAAAGAGGTGTGTCAAACAGCTTAGACTACTGGAGCATTAAAATTTTAATCCTCGTTGTATGGAAACAATTACGGGAGGAACAGCAGTGAAATCGTCACGAGGGACAACAGACAGTTTAATTTCAATGCTTCATAATTGTATTCCGCTCCCGGAAATCCAGCATGAATTGCGAAACGGAGCGGACGCGCTATCCATCAGTAGCATCATTCGTGATAAACTTTCAGCTCCGATTCTTCTGGCAGTGTTATCGTGTATATGGGACGAAGCCAAAAATTAAATACTACAAAATAAATATTTTGAAATGTAAACCAAGCATTTTCTTTCTATTAATCTTGGGAAAGAACAGTGTAGTTGCTAGAAGATTCCATTCATTAGACGTTCTTGGTGTCGTGAATACATATTTACTTCGAATGTTTAGTTAATAATCACGATAGACCTTGTTGTTCGAAGAAATGTGAGAATATTTAACAGAGAGAGTAAAAGAGGGATCGTAAGACGACCAGAATTAAAATTTTAATTCTTTACTAAAAGAAGTTGGCTGAGAAATTGCCATATGCGACATGCCAAACATGAAGCGAATCGACTAGCCATGCCTAAAACTTTCTCCTTGTCAACATTTCTCACATACTCGTCGCTGACGTCAGACCATTTTTTTAACATGGTTAGCTCATAGATTTAACTTGCGACGTAAGGTCACGCAGATGGCTTGCGACAATTGTACGAATGCATATGAATACTGAGCGCATCCATATCACAACTTTTATGGCCGGTAGTAGCAGGAATCCACCTCTTTTTAGAACTTTTTAGTTACGAATTTTGGGCATGACTCATCGTCACAGTGTTTGAGAAAAGAACTTAATACAGAGTGTCGCGTCAAGTCGTACCTGTCGTAACACTGATTGCTAAGATGAACCATGTGACCCACCTCCTAGTTCATCTTCACGATGATTAGGCCTAACAATAAGAAGCATTTTAAGTGAAGACTGGTCACAATCTGGTTTTACGTAATTTTGTTTTAATCAATTCGTTTTCAGACAGCATAGTAGCTGTATAAAGTCTTCACGGGTTGTCAACCGAGTAGCACGTCGTCTCGTAGCAACGTTTCGATGGAATGCGTCTCTATCATCTTCAGGCGAAGTCAAGACTTCATATATGAAATTCGCCGAGAAAGCCTGCAGTCGCTTATACCATAGTAGCTATTCTTGTTAAAACTTCAGTGTTACTGATATGTTCTGGTGAAAACCTAAAATTTTTCTTGTTTGTGTAGTTAAGCGGCTAATAGCACTTACTGCCTTCTTCAAGCACACACATTCACACACAGCATCTCTCTTTTCTTTTTTTTTGCTTCAGAATCTCCCTTTTATTCCTTGATTCAGAAACAAGGATAGAAACGAGTAGAACTATGATTATGTGTGCTGTCAGAAAATGGTGCCAATAGCTTTTGGAATACACAAGTTAGGAACACCTGAAGTTGTCAAAATACCTGTAGGAAAAATACTTGACCTGCTTTTGACGGAGCAGTGTAGACTGTGCGAAGATAGCTTTTATTTTTTATTAGAGATGTCTATTGTGGATTTTGACTAAACTAAAATACACTAATGAGCCAAACCATTATGATCACCCACTTACTAATTTGTTTGTCTTTAAAACGAAATAAATCATTGATTCTACGTATTAGGGATCTGACAGTTTGATGGACGCATGTGGTGTTACATGTCTTCCCACAGGTCATGTAATTCGCGTGAATAACGGGATGATGATTTGCGTCCGCGGGGATGACACCCGATAACAACTCAGATGGGCTCCATAGGGCTTACATCGGGCGAATTTTTGTCGCCGGAACATCAATGAGAGTTCGCTATAATGCTCCTCAAAGTACTGTTGCACGGTTCTGTCTCCGAGACGCAGACAGTTACACTGCTCAAAGATGGCGTCGCCTTTGGGAAAGGCAACAAGGATGAGGGGATGCAGGTGGTTCGCAGCTGCCACCGTGTCTTCGATTGGTACCACATGTCCCATGCAAGTGCACGAAAATGTGTTTCGTAGCATAATACTGCTCCCACCAGCCTCAGCCCGCGGCGCGCTGAAAGGTTCGAGCTGCCTTTCACCTCGATGACGGGGTTTGTGGAAACGACCATTGACCTAGTGTAGCAAAAATATGATCTACCCGAAGAGTCGACACGATTCCATTGATCGACGGTCGTATCCCGATGGTCCCGTGCCTACTACAGTCTTAACTGACTGTGTCGTTGGGGCTACATATGAACACGTACGGATGGTCTGCTGCGGATATACGATGTGCTCCGAAACAATTGTGCGAGCACCAGCATTGTGTTCTTTCGGCAGAGATGTAACAGATCACCATCTGTCCTACATTACGGAGCAGGCAAGCCTCCGTACTTCACGTTCTGTGATGGGTCGAGAACGTTCCATCATTTGGCACCTAGTGGTAGTAGCACTTTCGTTCTACCTCTTTCCGTAGGTGCTCAGGACAGCAGCACGTGAACATTCGACCAGCTTCGCCGTTTTCGAGATGCTCGTTCACAGGCTATGCGTAATAATAATCTGCCCTTTGTCAAAGTCGCTTATCTCAATGGATTTCACCAATTGGAGCCGATACTTTCGATGGGATGACCCCCGTCCGTGCGTGCTCCACTTAAATATTTTTGTTGCCGCGTCACTTGTCCGCAACGGCAACAGGTGGTATCCATCGTCGCGTTGTGGACCGGCCATAATGTTTTACCTTATCAGTGAGTATAAGAGGCCATGTGACCGATTGACTAGTCCGGAACCACGCTGCCGCTACGGGCGCAGGTTCGAATCCTGTCTCGGGCATGGATGTGTGTGATGTCCTTAGGTCAGTTAGGTTTAAGTAGTTCTAAGTCTAGGGGACTGATGACCTCAGAAGTTGAGTCCCATAGTGCTTAGAGCCATTTGAACCATTTTAGACTGACTGGCTCACTGTCCCATCGTCGCGCAGCCCAAACGGCAAGGATAAAAACTTGAAATTTGGAGAGGGCGTTGATAGTATACTGTACACATCGTTTAAGAAGGGATTGTTCTAAATTGAACTCCAGACTGGGTGAAATAGGAAATGAATGGCTTTTTGAAAACATGTTGCTATTAAGACAATTTTGAAACCAGAACTAATAAAACTGGTATTTGGCTTATCAGTCAGAAATTTAAAAAAAGCAATGTTTCAGAAGTTTTGGAAATTCAACCACTAAGGGGGTAAAATAGTAGGTGAAGGATTTTTTGAAAATAAATCATTATTAAAGAAACTACTAAATCAGTTTTAAATCTACAGCTGGTGAGAGATTATGTTTGTTATCTGTTAGAAATAAAAAAAAGGGTTCAAAGCTAAAACTTTGAAAATTTGTATCTGGCTTCTCTGTTAGAAATTTTTATAAATATTGTGTGTTTAACTGCTTTTGGAAAGTCAGCCCTTAAGAGAATGAAATAGGGGATGCAAATTTTCAAGGAAATATTTATTTATTCAGAATATTTTAAAGATAAATCTACGAAAATTAGTATTTCACTTCTCGATTAGATATAAAGAAATATTTGTTATGGGATGAAAGTTTCTACGGAAGAATCTCAACACGTAAGAAAAAGGCATGATGAGAAAAAAAAAATTTTTGGAGTGCAGTTACTGAAATCGCTTCTTGGTCAGGAGCACATTCGGAGAAGACCATGCGTCTATGGCCTTAATTAGCTTGAAAAGTTCAGAGGGTATTGTAAAGTGTGAATAACATCAAAATTCGATTAAAGAAAAACAGAAAAATCTGTGTAGATCATATAATCTAAGCGAGCGAAACAGTGGACTAATTTTCTATAATACTATATTGCATATGATACTGCTTTTAATTTAAAGCATTCCTTTACGTACTGTGGAGACTATATATGGGAGTTAGCAAAGGTTTTGATGCCGTTTCCTTATTGTTTTAACAGGGTGTAGGCTTACTTTGTAGTCCGTAAAGAATTTAAGCGGAAGCGCCATTTTAAGCCCACGAGCAGAATTTAAGCGACGCTTGCCGGCAAATTAATTTGCTTGGCATGAAAGCACGATGCTGCCAAGAGCAGAAGGCCGAAGCTTTTGGCGTGTGTGCAGTATTGGGTATCATCCAAGAACGAAGCGCGCCGCCAGAGCGTCCGCTTCCGATGTCAACCGATCGCCAGCTTTTTAACACAGTGTTCCGGCGCTTCCATTTGTACAGAGACAGCCGTAATGAATAGTCTAACTCCCATGCGCAACTGGAATTTGTGATCACTAATGCTGGTCTAAAACCATTTTTTCATTGATAATTTGAAGTCAGCCTAATCCATTCAGAGTTACTGAAGACACCATTTAGAAATATCTACGGCGTGATCGCTCAGATGCGCAAAACAGCGTTTTTGCAGCCGACATACATCGACTCGGAAAGTCATGAGACAGCTGTGGCGCAAGGTTTTGCCCAAGCGCCTGGCAGATTTTGAACTTCATCACATCGGCAAAAAAGTACCTTGTATTTTGTACCCGCGTTTCATAGCAACTTCAGTGATCTGCATTCTATATCTGAAACGAAGTTGGTTTAAAGCTGTTATGAGATAAATGTAAGGTAATTTCACTTGTTTGCTACAAGTATCGCAGCTTTTATGTCATTAAGTATTTTGCTGTATGGAAAGAACGGAAAGCCACTGTTATGTTTTTAGTTTTTTTTTTGTACGCTGCACTCCATTGTATCGTCTAGAGTGTTTTAATTACTTTTGTTCTGGCGATATTGTTAAAGGCTTACAAATACGCCAAAATGAAAGTGTCCCGAAAAAACATCGAAGTTGGCGATATGACATTCAGCAAACAAGCCTTTTGTAACACAATGAGATATTTTTTGGAACAAAATACTGTTTTCTATTTCTGGTGCTATACTGTTAATCTTCGTTAATTATTCAGCAACCTAATTATTAATCGTACATACTCATTCTCTATAAAAAATACACGTACTATAGTTTCCAACGGAGAACACCATTTGTGAAACTAAGACTTCGGAGGTAAAACCTGATGTGCGATATCCCTGGCAAATAAATTTACTCCTGGCAGTTTCCATTCCTCCTCCCCCCTTCCCCCCTTACGTTCAATTTCATTCATCAGCATTCGAATCATATCCTTCTATGTCGAGTGGTTCCAGGTTAAAGTATGTTAACGACGTCAGCTGTGTACACGGGCAGCACCGCAACAAATGAATCATTCGAAACTATGGTGCTGTTGTCTTATACCAATTTATATGCCAATGGAATGCGACAGTTGTACAGCGCTCTGAGAATGAGTTTTTACTGATCCATTACGTTTCGAGCGTGTAACCGCCGAATCCGTGTTCCTTCCGGCGACGTCCTCACTGACCTGACAGACGGACGCGATACCAGTCGATCCGTCCTTTTAAACCTGCCTACTGCGCATACAGCCAGAGATACACGAGCACCAGAGACGGTGTTCGGCGGTAAACAACCATGTAGAAACTGAATCTTTGGGTATACGGTCGATCCATGATGGAATATAAGTGAATCATTAGTTGCTCCTCTGTAGTGATGTCTTTGCAAGTTTACTAAAGAAAGCACCGGTTTCCTTTCTTTGTTCATGCTGTAACCTCTATCTCTATTAATTAAATTTTTCACCAACGAGGTTCCACTGATTCTTTCGCCACTGAGTGCAAAAACAAAAGTTAGCTCTAGAATTTTGGCATTTTCATATCGCATAAAGCGACAGGTGTCTGTGAAGTGTTCTCCCACAGCCAATTTATTGGGCTGTAAGAGCCATGTTTACCTTGGGTGTTCCGTGCATCTTTCATGTACTGTACGAGTCGTCTGCCCGATGTATGAAACACCACCCCAGCAGGGGATTTTATAAAAAGGTGGAGTTAACCTACTGGCCATAAAAATTGCTACACCACGAAGATGACGTGCTACAAACGCGAAATTTAACCGACAGGAAGAAAATGCTGTGATATGCAAATGATTAGCTTTCCAAAGGATTCACACAAGGTTGGCGCCGGTGGCGACACCTACAACGTGCTGACATGAGGAAAGTTTCCAACCGATTTCTCATACACAAACAGCAGTTGACCGGCGTTGCCTGATGAAACGTTGTTGTGATGCCTCGTGTAAGGAGAAGAAATGCGTACCATCACGTTTCCGTCTTTGATAAAGGTCGGATTGTAGCCTATGGCGATTGCGGTTTATCGTGTCGCTACACTGCTGCTGGCGTTGGTCGAGATCCAATGACTGTTACCAGAACATGGGATTGGTGGGTTGAGGAGGGTAATACGGAACGCCGTGCTGTACCCCAACGGCCTCGTATCACTAGCAGTCGAGATGACAGGCATGTTTTCCGCATGGCTGTAACGGATCGTGCAACCACGTCTCGATCCCTGAGTCAACAGATGGGAACGTTTGCAAAACAACAACCATCTGCACGAACAATTCGGCGACGTTTGAAGCCCCATGGACTATCAGCTCGGAGACCATGGCTGCGGTTACCCTTGACGCTGCATCACAGACAGGATGGTGTACTCAACGACGAACCTGGGTGCACGAATGGCAAAACGTCATTTTTTCGGATGAATCCAGGTTCTGTTTACAGCATCATGATGGTCGCATCCGTGTTTGGCGACATCGCGGTGAACGCACATTGGACGAGTGTATTCGTCATCGCCATACTGGCGTATCACACGGCGTGATGGTACGGGGTGCCACTGGTTACACGTCTCGGTGATCTCTTGTATGAATTGACGGCACTTTGAACAGTGGACGTCACACTTCAGATTTGTTACGACCCGTGGCTATACCTTCATTCGATCCCTGCGAAACCCTACATTTCAGCAGGATAATGCACGACCGCATGTTGCAGGCCCTTTACGGGCCTTTCTGGATACAGAAAATGTTCGACTGCTGCCCTGGCCAGCACATTCTCCAGATCTCTCACCAGTTGAAAACGTCTGGTCAATGGTGGCTGAGCAACTGGCTCGTCACAATACGCCAGTCACTACTCTTGATGAACTGTGGTATCGTGTTGAAGCTGCATGGGCACCTGTACCTGTACATGCCATCCACGCTCTGTTTGACTCAATGCCCAGGCGTATCAAGGCCGTTATTACGGCCAGAGGTGATTGTTCTGGGTAATTATTTCTCAGGATGTATGCACACAAATTGCGTGAAAATGTAATCATATGTCATTTCTAGTATAATATATTTGTCAATCTGCATTTCTTCTTGGTGTAGCAATTTTAATGGTTAGTATTGTATGTTGGGGCAGTTACTGAAAAGTCTGGCGACGTAACAAGTCGTCTGGTGGGGCTAGATCTTAGCGGTTTACAGACGCATCTGCGTCTGGACACTGCCCCAATTTGAAGTGCTGCACCTGACTTCATTTCCCGCACAGCGCTTTGGCAGCTACAGCCTGGACGTGCTCAGCATCCATGGATCAGAGCAGTGCGGACGGCCGCCGCCACCGGGGAGTCATTAGCGACTCTGCTGGCGCGCCAGCCTTCCCCCGCTGCCAACTGCCACAAGTCGGCGCCAGGCATCCAGTCAACCAGAGCCTCCGCCCCCGTGTCTGGCACCGAGGCGCCAGTCTCCAGTGACTGTCTGGTGTCCAGTACAGTTGCTGGACTCAGCTTCTCATGTGGCCGTCTCTGATGTCGAGTTTGGCATCCCACCGTCCACTAACGCGCACATCACAGGATCGTGGCCCGCAGTTTGGATTGGATTACTTTACTTTTTTTCTTTCTGGGAATCCGTCTACTCGGCACTATCAGAGAAAGCACTTACAGCAAAAACAAAGAGACGGGGTAAGGTCGGCTGAATGTTGTATTGAAATATCCTTCAAACTAAATGGTGCTATGACACGTTACTTAAATCGTACAACTATAAAAATGGATGTACGTATGTATGTACCAGGGTCACTCCAATAGAAATGCACACTTCCTTTTTTTTAAATCCATCTTTTATTCTACATGTTTGAAAGTTTTACAGTGCGTAGATACATCCTTCAGGAACAATATTTTCATTTCTCCACATAATATCCACCCCTCTCAACTGCCCTACGCCATCTCGGAACCAGCGCCTGTATACCCGCGCTGTAAAATTCCGGGCCAACCTGTTGGAGCCAGTGTTTGGGAGCATTAATGTTTTTTTTTTTAAAAAAAGCGTGGGTCATTACTTACTGAACGTTTTTTGTCATAATGATAGGCTAGAATTTCCTATCATTATTGATAAATGCGAATAAGAGAAACATGTTCTATATAAAACACATTAAAACTTTGTGCCCAACCGAGACTCGAACTCGGGGCCTTTGCCTTTCGCTTCTGAGCTACCGAAGCACGGCTCACGCCCGCTACACACAGCTTTACTTCTGCCAGTATCTCGTCTCCTACCTTCCAAACTTTAGAGCACTTGCCCGCGTTAGGCAAAGGTCCCGAGTTAGTGTCTCGGTCGGGCACACAGTTGTAATCTGGCAGGAAGTTTCATATCAGAACACACTCCGCTGCAGAGTGAAAATCTCATTCTGGAATCATGTTCTATATACGTTTGACGAAATATTGAACCGATGTTTGATATATTTTTGTTTTTATATTTTTGTCTAGGAAATTGTGATAAATCTGTATTGTTTTTATTTTTATTACAAAATCCCTCTGATTCTTCTGTTTCAAGTTACAAATCAACAATTTTCGAACAAAGCGTCAATTAAACACTGACACGTTCACTTTTGATATAAATACTGTTTATTCTATACCAACAGACAGAAGGATAACTACGTAGAACGAAAGTGTTTCGTAGGTAACCTGGTCTTCACTCAGTTTCTAGACGGTTCACCACTTCCTGGTTTTGGGGGAATCTAGTATAGACACTGATTACACACGTAAAGAAAGAGATCGTTATGAGGTAACACCCGACTGGTACAGAGCACACCCAGCGGACAGCTACAGCGGGTACGACATTAACTGATCAAAGCTCCTAGGAAAACTACGGCAGAATCCGCTGACTTAGGGCAGCATACGGCAGTTTTGCAACTCTACTGGCTACCGAGAGATACCAATCATTTTAAGAGGAGGTGGCCGCCATAAAAATATCCAGAACCTGAGCCGAAGTCGCAGCCTCAGATAGATGAACAAGCATTCTGTTCCCTCATTCCACGCCCTCCAGGGAGAAGGGGCGGTCGCCATCTGACGAAAAAACATATTATTCTTCGTAGAAGCCTTTTAGCAAGATGAGAGATGTCTAGCTAGGTGTTGTTTCCCTGAGGACTGTGTGAATTTTCGTTATGACGCCTCGAAATAACGTTCTGGCTGGTTCTTACTATTATTTGTTCGTGCTGTGCTCGAATCTCCACTTTCTTAATTTGCGTCACGTTGTGCGAGAGATTTTCTGCCTTTCTCCAGGTCTCAGAGCACAACTGGCTGAAAATAACAAAAACCCACAAGACCAAGGTAGTGTTTTACATTTTTACCTGCGTGTCATTGGACAGAACTCGCAATCTTTTCCACTATTGACTGGCACGGGTTCCTGCTCTGGTGGAAAGGCAGCCAAGTTACAGAGCGTCCGCACATGAAGCACGTGCCGTTGGGAGGTCATGGACTAAACACTAGCTGCTGGGCAAACGATGACGTCAGCGTGGTAGAGACACAGAATGATGTTTCCACTTCAGCACTGAGGACAGAGAGAGATAGAGCTGAACCCAGTGCCTCCAGCCGCTGATTGGCAGGGGTTGTGTTTGGCGAACACCTGGAGAATGTTACCTGCAGTCATAATTATATAGCGACGACAGTGAAGTACGGAGGAGACAGTTATACGGTATGGAGGCAGCGGTGTGCGGTCAATAGACTGGCCTTCCCAAAGTCCCGATCTGAGATCAATGGAACACGGTTGGGATGAGTTAGAACGTTCACTTCGCTTCACACAGCAACGTCCAACATCGTTCCCCATCTTGGTTTCGGAAGAAAGGGTTGCTATTCCTCCAGAGACATTGAGACACTTTATTCAAAGCATCAACAGCAGAGTTCCAGCCGTCGTAATGGCTAAGAGCGGTTGTAGGTGTACATATACTTTTGATGAAATACAATACACCTGGGATAGAAGGTGGTCGCGTGAATATTTGGTGTAAACAATACTTATTGCGTGAAGCATAAAGTTTTCACAGATGATGATTGTTTATGTTTGTGGGGCGCTCAACTGCGCTGTCATCAGCGCTCGTAATAAGACCCAATTTTTACACAGTCCAGTTTTTTTACGCAATCCAATCTAGCCACTGTGACGGCTGATGATGATGATGAAAATGTGGGGACAAGACAAACACTCAGTCCCCGGGCAGAGCAAAATCCCCGGGAATCGAACCCGGGACCCCGTGATCCAGAGGCAGCAACGCTAGCCACAAGACCACGAGCTGCGGACGCTTTTCCCACAGATTTTAACGCCCATATGAAGTTGCGGCACACCGAGCAATCATAATTGTGTAGTACGTGAAATGGCTATATGACTATCAAACAAATACGAAAGAGCGAAGCAAAAACTTTAAGAAAATAGCATTTCAAATGACGTTGTGGCAACAACTGTCAAATGCAGCTCCTCAAGAGACATCTTCAATACAGCTCTTGACACAGAACACGTCTGCCAGCAATGTTCTGACTAGTCGAGTCACGTGTAAAAGGGGAAACACGACTGTTGCACGATAATATCAGTAAAAAATGTTTCTTTTTAATGTCATCGTGGCTTTTCTCCGTATTCACTGTTAAGACATGATGCGAAAACGTTAGTCGCTTGTTATAAGCGCAGTCATGATCCTCCTCCGTGAATCCACCTCTAAGAAGAAATGAGTTACGTCTTCATGAAAACTTACAAATACATTGTTATCTAATAACTTTTTAAGTAAAATATTATGTTTAAATGAAATATCATAAATTTCGACCACTAAAGTAGGAAATAAATTTTTATGAAAATTTTAATTCTGCACTGTGTATAACAGGAATCGTATATTTTTTATAATAGGAACTGTTATTTCAACATTAAAAGAATATTTATAAGAATAAGCATACGCGTACAAAATTTCAGCGTATTTTCTTAAGCAAAATCAACTACCGAAATTTTTTTTTGACGATATCATGGAACTGCAGAAGATATTAAAACTTAACACACTACCAACATCGACCTGTATTTCTTATGCTTGGATCCATAGCCATTGCATGGATCATGACATATGTTTGTGAAATGGAGCCCGACACCATACATTTTTTTATGTAATCTTGTTTGAAAATACCCAAGGGGCGTAATTAGCTGATTGCATATATAATAAATGTTTGTTTCAAATAAAAATACAGTCTGATACAGGAAAAAATGTAACTGCACAGGTAAAATATTCAGTCTGTTCAATGATACTAATCTTGCACCCCTTTCTCCTATGATTGTGAAACTGCTTTCATTTACCCAGTTTCAAACAACCGAGAAAACTCAGACGCAGCGTTTTTGTCTAACATCGTACCGTAGTAGGGGCGGACGGGTGTTGGACAGGAAGGGGGGGGGGGGGAGGGAGTAGGTACCTAGGGAGAGCGCAATTCTAGATTACAGCTTCATAAATTCTCTCTCACTCTCTGTTTTTCTTTCCATCTTTTCTCTTCCCCCTCGCCTCCCCCACACCTCACTCTCTCTCTCTCTCTCGATGTACGTGCGTTTGAGGGAGCAAGCGTGCGATTAACCAAATATTTAAGTATTGATATCAGTCGGCGTGCTTCTAACAATCCCCGTTTGCCTATGTATAATTAGCCAATTAAACAAACATTAGGTGCTTTGTAAGATTAAATTCAGCGAACTTTATTCAGCCTTCATTGATGATTGAAATGCTGTTGAATGAGCGAGAGAACAGGAGAACGCGAACTGCGTTTGCAGAACCACAGCCTGACCCTATTCAATTACTGGCCAAAACGTTTATCGGTGTTATGAAAGTGCATGAAAATTAAACTGGTGGTCAACACATTCTTTTTTCCGCACTGCACTAATACTTCCCCACATTTCTGTGTAAACTTATGGATGAAATGTTTGAAACTACACTCCTGGAAATGGAAAAAAGAACACATTGACACCGGTGTAGCAGACCCAACATACTTGCTCCGGACACTGCGAGAGGGCTGTACAAGCAATGATCACATGCACGGGACAGCGGACACACCAGGAACCGCGGTGTTGGCCGTCGAATGGCGCTGGCTGCGCAGCATTTGCGCACCGCGGCCGTCAGTGTCAGCCAGTTTGCCGTGGCATACGGAGCTCCATCGCAGTCTTTAACACTGGTAGCATGCCGCGACAGCGTGGACGTGAACCGTATGTGCAGTTGACGGACTTTGAGCGAGGGCGTATAGTGGGCATGTGGGAGGCCGGGTGGACGTACCGCCGAATTGCTCAACACGTGGGGCGTGAGGTCTCCACAGTACATCGATGTTGTCGCCAGTGGTCGGCGGAAGGTGCACGTCCCCGTCGACCTGGGACCGGACCGCAGCGACGCACGGATGCACGCCAAGACCGTAGGATCCTACGCAGTGCCGTAGGGGACCGCACCGCCACTTCCCAGCAAATTAGTGACACTGTTGGTCCTGGGGTATCGGCGAGGACCATTCGCAACCGTCTCCATGAAGCTGGGCTATGGTCCCGCACACCGTAAGGCCGTCTTCCGCTCACGCCCCAACATCGAGCAGCCCGCCTCCAGTGGTGTCGCGACAGGCGTGAATGGAGGGACGAATGGGGACGTGTCGTCTTCAGCGATGAGAGTCGCTTCTGCCTTGGTGCCAATGATGGTCGTATGCGTGTTTGGCGCCGTGCAGGTGAGCGCCACAATCAGGACTGCATACGACCGAGGCACACAGGGCCAACACCCGGCATCGTGGTGTGGGAAGCGATCTCCTACACTGGCCGTACACCTCTGGTGATCGTCGAGGGGACACTGAATAGTGCACAGTACATCCAAACCGTCATCGAACCCATCGTTCTACCATTCCTAGACCGGCAAGGGTACTTGCTGTTCCAACAGGACAATGCACGTCCGCATGTATCCCGTGCCACCCAACGTGCTCTAGAAGGTGTAAGTCAACTACCATGGTCAGCAACATCTCCGGATCTGTCCCCCATTGAGCATGTTTGGGACTGGATGAAGCGTCGTCTCACGCGGTCTGCACGTCCAGCACGAACGATGGTCCAACTGAGGCGCCAGGTGGAAAAGGCATGGCAAGCCGTTCCACAGGACTACATCCAGCATCTCTACGATCGTCTCCATGGGAGAATAGCAGCCTGCATTTCTGCGAAAGGTGGATATACACTGTACTAGTGCCGACATTGTGCATGCTCTGTTGCCTGTGTCTATGTGCCTGTGGTTCTGTCAGTGTGATCATGTGATGTATCTGACCCCAGGAATGTGTCAATAAAGTTTCCCCTTCCTGGGACAATGAATGCACGGTGTTCTTATTTCAATTTCCAGGAGTGTAATTGCTTCCCTCCGTTTACGCAGTATTTCGTTTGCGAGTTTTTCACACTTGTCTAGACGAATACTGTACTGACAGTTCACTACTGACTCAGAAAGACAACACAAACCTTTAGAACACGAACAGACACAGTAGAAAGTTGACACGATTAACCGGCTGATGGGACATAAGATTTTTGTTTTCGTGTATAAATAACGTTTGTGCAGACAGGAAAGTTAAAGAAAAAAATAATAAACTGGAATTCGTGGATAACTTATTGTACAACATTAGGAAAGCCTACTACAGAATATTTATAAGGTTATTTTGGTTGCAAAGAGGTCGGCATTTGAAAATATCATAATCGAGGTTTCAAGAAGCATAAGTCATCACTGTATTCAGAGACAAGTAAATCAGCTTTTCCGAAACTGGGGCGCTCAAACCAGCTGCTAAAAATAACTTTTGGTCTTCCTGGAAAGCTATCCAGGGAATAGCAAACAGAAGTCTGCGGTGACGCCAAAGCTGTTCGCGATCTTTCGCTGAAACTTCTCCTACACTCGTCGTGAATCACTCGCTATGTTTGGCTGCGCCAATTAATCTCTCTACCACAAGGGACAACTGTGTAAGCCGCGGCTGAGGTTGCGTAAATAAATCTGCCAAAAAGGATATCTGGATGGATCTTCTGGACCGATAATACTACTGATACGCAAGTGTTTGCGGCTCTGGAGGTGTGATACTTGAATTTATGTGATAATCCCATCATTTTTCTCTTCATTAGATTGTTAGTTAGTTTAATATCCCATGAATAAATTGTGGACTGAATCGTAATGATGTGGAATGAGTCTTTTATATTTGTGCAAACATTTTTTGCATATATAAATTGGAAATTCCACCCACTACAAGTTACGTATTACATAAATAGAAATTTTTCTACGGAATACAAGGATTTGACAAGGGCAACTTTTTCTTTTTTTTCAAATTTAATTTTCCTGCCTGTCAGACATTTTAAGTCATTGAGTAGGCCGGCAGCACTACGTAGCCCTTTCCGGGCTAAAATTATGCTTAATGTGGACCAATGAATGCCAATTTTTCTTCGGGGACCATAATTAAATACATTTGCATCTGAACACTAATCGGTATTTACAAAAAAAACTTTATGAGGGATTAAATATATCGTGGAACACCAGTCAAAATGCCTTACTCCTTAAACAGATGCCTACCAGATGATTCTGGGATGGCATCACATATTGTATGGATCTGGAGAATTCTCTGAGAAGGGGTAACTAAACCAGATTATGGGAAACGATTAAAAATTAGTAAATTCGCGTATGATCTGTTTTGTTACGAGGTTCCCCTGTTTATCACCGGCACGTAGCGAAAAATCAAGTGATTTTGACTTACTGATAGCAGATAATAAACTTTTTAATGAATAATGTTTTACGAATAAACAAAAGAAAATTTCAATTCGCGCGAGTATTCTGCAGAACACCTTAGTCTACTGGGTTCACTTTGCTCGTAAATAGTCAAAGATCCATTAACAATAACACTCCTAATCTTTTTTAACAGTATAAACAGGAAGCAAGAAGGCTTAGAGTGAAACAACATCTGATGTTTGCTAATAAACAACGATCACGAATATCTCTATCATATTTGATAACTTTACGCTTTCCAGGACGTTATGCTGCGTGTTTCGACATAAAACAACATCTATTTTTCATTATTAGCGAGAGTCACAGACAAGCAGAACTCTATAAATGATACTGCTTTCGCCATTCAAATGTTATTTCATTTCCTTTTGAATGTGCCCCTGCTATTTCGGCTTTGTAGCCATTGACAATTGTTTTATCAATGTCCTTTCGGAATTAGTAATACGAAGTGAAAATATGATATAAGCTGTAGACCCTTTTACACAAGGTGTAACACGACAATCCGTGTACGGTCAAATAATAAACATGATGTTCTTTACTAGAACAAAGGCATGGACTGATGACAATAGATGTTAAGTCCCACAGTGCTCAGAGCCAGCCACAAAGGCATGCAGTACAATAAATTTCGAAAGAAGACTAACGAACCACTTAAAATGGATACAAAAACCAAATTGCAATGGTTCATCCAGAAGTAAATAAATGTCAAATGCCGGAAGCACCATAAATTCAACAAAGCCTGAGAAAGCTCGCCCACAGTTTAATGACTTGTGTGTAGAGTCAGCATCATGTTACACTGTACGAGGTACAAAAAATTTTCATGCACGTTGCTCTTTCAGAAAGAGAATAAGAGCAACCTTCAGGGTCTCCACACTCAAGAATAGTGTGCTATAGAAGAATGGATGGCAATAATGTTTCTGTTTGCTTATAGGTTACAGACCATGAAAAATAGTTTAAGGATACGTTAGTAGAGTTTGCTATTTAGAGGCAGATTCATACAAAATTTGTAAGTTTTTCAGTACAGCACACAGCTTTCTAGGCTCATACTGAAATTTACTGCCTGATATTGGCTCCAAGGAACATCATGTTCCTTTTTCACACTTGCAAAAATATTGGATGCGTTACTATTGTATACTACGCTGCAATGGCAAGAAATAAATACTAGTAGAACAATTGTAATATCTGGGTATTTCAATATTTAAAAAAAATGTTTTTATCACTATACGCAGAGCAGGGAGGTCAAGAATGGGGAGAATCCCGCACGTGACTTTCTTGGGGAAACCATCCCACAGGGATAACAGAAAACCTATACCACGATAACCGGGTGGAATTTTAGTACCAGCCCTCTAGGCAACGAATGCAGTTGCTTCACCAATGAGCAACATCACTCGGTAATACCCCTGTGTTTTCGCTCAATCTTTAAAAGCTGCTTATGATTTAACACAGGCACAAGAGACGTTTATTCATAAAATTTCGTTTTTCTTTCGGATCATCCGTAGCACTTTCGGCCCCCACCACTATCCGTTTCTGCTGTAGTAGCTTAACTCCTTTAACTCTCTCATCATGATTGCACCTTGATATTTTGGAAAACTGACCTGCCTCTGTAGAAAAAAAAAAATTTTGACTATTACTGCCGAACAGAATGTGATGTAACTGTATTCCAGTCCCCTCATAGGTGGCAGTGCTTCCATGTTAGAGGCACAACATTATTCCCAATTTGAGTTTTAATTTAGTATTTATGATGAAAGGTAACTTCTATTCTTGCCCCTATTTACGATATGACTGGAAGAGAGCAATAGACAACACCATACCATTGACCGCAAAATTTATTTCTATCAATGCTCGCATATAATTTTTAATAGCTAAACCGGTCAACTCACAAGTTTTATTTAATGGCGATAAAAATAAGAAACAATGTGCGAAAAGACATAGCAACATTAAGTTAATAAACGAATTAAATACGTACCAAGCCATACTACGTAAGATTAAACACTTCTTAACCCATGGTTGTATGCTAGAAATCACCATTTCCATACTCTCACGCCATTGTAGGCCTGAAACATTTATGGTGTCACTTTTAAATTTTATGTGGTGTAGTTAGGCGTCTGTTTCAATTATTACAGAAATGTTGTTATATGACTCCATGTATAGCATTTCTTATTTATTAGGAGTACTGATAACGACTAGTCACTGAAAACTGTCCAAGCCATTAACAAATTCCTGTGAGCATTTGACTGGAATAAACTTTATAGTTAACTTTTATTCTAACTGTCGTTCATGTTTCACAATATTCATTGTTCGCACTGTTCTGTAGCAGATGTCTTCGTGCTCACGAGGTGACAGCCAGTTGATTTAACCTACTAAACAATAATGGATGCGGGAAAGATTAGCACCAGTCACTGCTGTTGAGACAACATAATATGCCTAGAAACTCTGCGAATCTCTTTCTCAGTGAAAAAATTAAATAAAAGTAAGTATATTTTGACTAGCATGTGTAACTGAACTAACTGTTAATCATTATTAAGATGAAGTCCTGTTCTCGATATAAAAATGAGGTTAAGCATTCAAGAGAACGATCTGCGGCAGTCTGGGGTTTTTAGCGTGTTGGAGAGGGTTTAGCTCATCCTTTTCATACCAGCAATCAGCCAGTGGCAGCTATCTGATGCACCATTTGATTCTTTTCATTGAATTTTTTTAATCGTAAGTTTTAAGACATACAAAGTATATGATTCTCCGATAAACCTCTTTTCAAACTTCCAGCTGTGTCAGGCGGTTACAAACCCGCAAGTTTTTGACTGACAGCTTCTCGTGGTGACAGTCACCACTTGAACATGAAGCACTCAGCCGAAAGCTCGAGGCTGTTTAACCACTTAATGAGATTGGAAGTTCGAGAAAATATTATCAGTACAGTATATAGCTGTCAAATCATGTATTCGTAAGCGTGTGACTTTCATAGTATCGGCCTTTGTGTTTGTGTGTATTTTGGCATTTTTTTTGTTGGAGGTATATAGGGGTGCAATGCGAGTAAACCAACAGATTAACGTCATCATCACCGAAGCAGACTGTTGATAAATAAATAAAAATAAATAAAATGGAAGGCTACTATGTACAAATTTGCTGTGTAATTTGCTCTAAAAATGAACGATACACGCGAGACACAGTATAGAGTTCATTCTTACGGTTTGTAAAGAAACATTACGAACGTGTAAGTCTTGTTTCCCACAGAGTAGATAAAGCGCTTAACCGACACAGGTTCTGAAAAGTGAAAGTCTGCATCGCTTTCCAGTTAGGTACTGCCACTGATTCACTCGCCATGTGTTCGCTCTGGGAGCTATTGAGTTCGCATTATCACGGCCACCGGACCAATAGGATCACTCACGGCCATGCGCTCCCCGCCGGCCCCCCACGCCCGTTATGGCAATTGATGGGGCAGTCAGCCTGCATTTTGCAAGTTCAATTAGGGCGTAGGTAGCGCGGGCGGTGCTGTTACGCCCGTAATTAAACTCGTATATCGGCGATATCGGGGCGTCCCCAATCCGTTCACCAATAGCCCGGCGTGGCCGCAGTAGCTCACCTGCGCTTTCATTTCACGTGTCGGCTGCAGTGATACGCTCTTCATGGTGGGCCGGCAGCAGCTGGAGATTACGCTCCACTCCGAGATGATTGCGCGGAAGGCTCTAGGGGACAGGCGAGGAGCGAAGTGACTCGCTGCCCGGTCAACGGGGCTCACATTCTGAGGAAGAGGCTGTCGAAACCCCGCCCGGCCGTCATGTTTAGATACTCCGTGAGTTCTCTGGATCATAATGTGAACTACGGGAGGCCACAGCTAATGTCTGGCCAAAATAGAGTTTATGCCGAGTCTTTAATGACGTCACCGCTGACGCGATGATAGGCAACACTTCAAAATGCATTCGGTCATAACTTAGGCAATAGGTTTAGAAAAAAGGGAAGTAGGAGTAATCCACTGAATCACAGGCGTATATCACTAACGGCAATTTGCAGTAGGGTTTTGGAACATATACTGTATTCGAACATTATGAAGTACCTCGAAGAAAACGATTTATTGACATCTAGTCAGCACGGATTCAGAAAATATCGTTCTTGTGAAACACAACTAGATCTTTATGAACATGAAGTAATAAGTGCTATCGACAGGGGATGTCTAATTGACTCCATATTTTTATATTTTCAGAAGGCTTTCGACACCTTTCCTCACAAGCGTCTTCTAACCAAACTGCATGCCTACGGAGTATCGCCTCAGATGTGCGATTGGATTCGTGATTTCCTGTCAGAAAGGTCACAGTTCGTAGTAATAGACGGAAAGTCATCGAGTAAAACAGAAGTAAAATCCGGCGTTCCCTAAGGAAGTGTTATAGGCCCTCTATTGTTCCTGATCTATATTAACGATTTGGGAGACAATCTGAGTAGCCGTCTTAGATTGTTTGCAGATGATGCTGTCATTTACCGTCTTGTAAAGTCATCAGATGATCAAAACGACTTGCAAAATGATTTAGATACGACATCTGTATGGCGCGAAAAGCTGTTTCACAGAGGAAGACCGCACTGCAGTTTCTTCTCTAAATCCACGCACGACGGAAAAAATGGCTGACATCGAAATATGTGTCCAAGGAATAGAAAAGCAACTGGAATCACTCAACAGAGGAAAGTCCACTGGACCAAACGGGATACCAATTCGTTTCTACACAGAGTATGCGAAAGAACCTGCCCCCGTTCTAACAGCCGTGTGCTGCAAGTCTCTAGAGGAACGGAAGGTTCCAAATGATTGGAAAAGAGCACAGGTAGTCCCAGTCTTCAAGAAGGGTCGTCGAGCAGATGCGCAAAACTATAGACCTATATCTCTGACGTCGATCTGTCGTAGTATTTTAGAACATGTTTTTTGCTCGAGTATCATGTCGTTTTTGGAAACCCAAAATCTACTCTGTAGGAATCAACATGGATTCCGGAAACAGCGATCGTGTGAGACCCAACGCGCTTTATTTGTTCATGAAACCCAGAAAATATTAGATACAGGCACCCAGGTAGATGCTATTTTCCTTCTCTTCCGGAAGGCGTTCGATACAGTTCCGCACTGTCACCTGATAAACAAAGTAAGAGCCTACGGAATATCAGACCAGCTGTGTGGCTGGTTTGAAGACTTTGTAGCAAACAGAACACAGCATGTTGTTATCAATGGAGGGACGTCTACAGACGTTAAAGTAACCTCTGGCGTACCACAGGGGAGTGTTATGGGACCATTGCTTTTCACAATATATGTAAATGACCTAGTAGATAGCGTCGGAAGTTCCATGCGGCTTTTCGCGGATGATGCTGTAGTATACAGAGAAGTTGCAGCATTAGAAAATTGTAGCGAAATGCAGGAAGATCTGCAGCGGATAGGCACTTGGTGCAGGGAATGGCAACTGACCCTTATCATAGACAAATGTAATGTATTGCGAATACATAGAAAGAAGGATCCTTTATTGTATGATTATATGATAGCGGAAGAAACACTGGTAGCAGTTACATCCGTAAAATATCTGGGAGTATGCGTACGGAACGATTTGAAGTGGAATGATCATATAAAATTAATTGTGGGTAAGGCGGGTACCAGGTTGAGATTCATTGGGAGAATCCTTAGAAAATGTAGTCTATCAACAAAGGAGGTGGCTTACAAAACACTCGTTCGACCTATACTTGAGTATTGCTCATCAGTGTGGGATCCGTACCAGATCGGGTTGACGGAGGAGATAGAGAAGATCCAAAGAAGAGCGGCGCGTTTCGTTACAGGGTTATTTGGTAACCATGATAGCATTACGGAAATGTTTAACAAACTCAAGTGGCAGACTCTGCAAGAGAGGCGCTCTGCATCGCGGTGTAGCTTGCTCGCCAGGTTAAAAGGTCTCTGTTGCATTCCTTTCATGTTAATTTCTTAAATCTGTTGTCATTTACGGCATAAATTCCTGTTCTAAATGTACTGTGGTGTTTCTGACCATCTGGGAGGAGACTGAGCAGTTACTTTTACACATAAACAAGAACGATCTGTCACACTACTACACTTGAAAACACAGTTTATATGTAATTTATGTCACACAGTCTCATACGGAACCTACATCTGCTTTCTTTTATATACTGTTTATCATAAGATACTGTCATACCCCTTCCCCTCTGTGTGAGAGGATGAATGAGCAAATGTATTTCTAGTTGCATGCTTGATGGGAGCAGACAAGCCTGTCTGCTAGAGAACAGTAGGACCAACGTGGAACAGGTAGCTACGCTTTCTAAAAGCAGAGAGCTTTCCATTCTTAGTATGTTCATGTCCATCGCTTGTCATGTTGGCATAGGAAGCTGTCTCTCTGGTCACTTCCGTTGGTATTTGTGAAGCACGCTCGGTAAGAGCGCAGGTCAGTCGGTCCGCGGCGAGCGTCTGAAGTGGTAAGATCTCCGGCTAAGCGCGTGTCTGCTAAGGCCGTATGACAATGGATTTCTTATGTTCAGCCTAACTGAAAATTTAATCACCTTTATTTCAGGTATAGCTCTAAAATATCTAATGTTATCTTAAATTGCTACGCAGTGTAATTCGAGTGTGAAGTTCAGAATATATTCCGGTAGTTGCTTTGTCACTACTTTCTGAGTAAAGTAGAACCACGTGTTGATCAGTAACTCTAAGATCATCAATCTTAAGTGTGAATGTGCGTGAGATTATAACGTCTCGTCCTGACAATATTTTTCAATCTAGCAACTTTTCTTTATGTTCAACCCACGTGAGGTATAGTTTGTGAGACCAGAACCACGTGATTATACAATTGTTTGACCCATCAGGTTAATAATAAGACGATAGTAAGAAGTTCGAGGTTCTTCTGTGGTAAATTGCGTTTCGATGTAATTTATTTTAATTATCAAAATTATTGTGGAGCTACATTCTTTGTGTAAACCAAGCTGACCACGTGAAGCATGTGGTGTAACTATCAAAGTAGCCCTCAGCTATTCTTTTCGGGAAGATTTCACAGAGAGTTAGTATGAATTTAGTATACCAGTGTGTGGTAATTGCATGACGGACAGGATTGTCTCCATATTTGATGTGTTCAGTAAGATTACAAACTCACATTTTCACAATCCTAAATAAGGCACCACCTTAGTTATGACTTAAGTTTAATATGCTGAAATTTCAATGTTCAATGTTAAAATAAATTTCCAAGTATAAACTGATTTATTTATTTTTATTTAAATTCTCTTTTATATATGTATATCACCGGATTTCGTATGACTATTAAAAGATTATAATTAATGTTAGTCTGGTTGGGAATTTGGTAAGCTAGACTGGATACCTGGTGAAACAGTTGCGCAGTAATGCAATGTTAACTTCCTCAGATAACTCAAAGGTTTTAACCCGCTTTCATTGTCTATCAGCACCGCTTTACACCCCAAATTAAGCAACAACCTTACAAGGTTTCGAGAGGGTGCGTTTCTGGATGAGGTATCGAATATATTGTTTCACCCTACTTATACCTCCCGAGGAGATCACGAATGTAAAATTAGAGAGATTCAAGCGCGCACGGAGGCTTTCAGAGAGTCGTTCTTCCCGCGAACCATACGCGACTGAACAGAAAAGGAAGGTAATGACAGTGGCACGTAAAGTGCCTTCCGCCCCACACCGTCGGGTGGCTTGCGGAGTATAAATGTAGGTGTAAATTTAGAATTAACCCTGAATAAGGAAAAGTGTTAAGTTATTCACATGAGTACTAAAAGAAATCAGCTAAATTTCGATTACGCGATAAATCACACAAACCTGAAGGCTGTAAATTCAGGTACATACTTAGGGATTACAATTACAAATAACCTAAATTGGAACGATCACATAAATAATATTGTGGGTAGAGCAAACCAAATACTGCGATTCATTGGCAGAACACTTAGAAGGTGCAACAGGTCTATCAAAGGGACTGCTTATACGACGCTTGTCCACCCTATTGCTATTGCTGTGCGGTGTAGAATCAGCATCATGTGGGACTGACGGATGACATCGAAAAAGTACAAAGAAGGGCAGTTCGTTTTGTATTATCGCGAAATAGGGGAGATAGTGTCACAGACATGATACGTGATTGGAGTGGCAATCATTAAAACAAAGGCGATTTTCGTTGCGAAAGGATCTTCTCATGAAATTTCAATCACCAGTTTTCTCCTCCGATTGCGAAAACATTCTTTTGGCACCCACCTACAAAGGGAGAAATGATCATCACGATAAAAAAAGAGAAATCAGGGCTCGGACAGAAAAATTTAAGTGCTCGTTTTCCCCGCCTGCCGTTCTAGAGTGGAACGGTAGAGAGATAGTGACGGTGGTTCATTGAACCCTCTGCCAGGCAGTTATTGTGAATAGCAGAGTAATCACGTAGATGTAGATGCGAAAAATAAAAATTACGATAGAACAGATAATAAAAAACACACAGTTTGTACTTGCACATGGTATATACAACGAAAATGAGAGATTACAATAAGGTGGGTTTTCGTTACGAGTGCCAGCGTCAATGGGCAAGGCAAAGATGAATTTGGTAGCACGCAGTTAAAGAATGTAAGGAGGAGAAGGGCACATGACTCATACGGAAAGGGAAATAAGCATAACTGGGAGAAGATAAGAGCATCGATGTTTCATCGGCACTGTCTTCCTGGTACACCGACCACACCAGTGCTCTATCTGACTGCCAGACCTGAAGATATAATTACTGCAACTATCCAGATGAATGGTGGTCTATCTTCAGTGCTAAAACGGTCGAGAAACCTGGGGCAAAAGTTAGATGCCAAAAAGTCGCTCGTAACCTTAGTATCCCACCAGAAATTAATAAGTTCAGAATTCCTTGACCAGTTGTCTCCCATTCAGTTAGACTGCATCGCAATACCATATCAGAAAGCAGTGAAGAATTAGGGTGCAATTTTGGGTGAGCATTTGATTTGGGCATAGAATACTGTCGCCATATGCCGGATGACTTCCGTTTGCCTCTATGTCCTCAAAAAGTTTTGGAACGTTGTTCCACAGGATGCGGTATGTAAACAAGTACAATCACTCGTTGTATCGAATCTCCACCATTCTACATCTACATCTACGTGATTACTCTGCTATTGACAATAAAATGCCGGGCAGAGGGTTCAATGAACCACCTTCATGCTGTCTCCCTACAGCTCCACTCTCGAACGGCATGCGGGAAAAACGAGCACTTAAATTTTTCTGTGTGAGCCCTGATGTCTCATATTTTATCGTGATGATCCTTTCTCCCCATGTAGCTGGGTGCCAACAGAATGTTTTCGCTATCGGAGGAAAAAACTGGTGATTGAAATTTCATGAGAAGATCCCGTCGAAACGAAAAACGCCTTTGTTTTAATGATTGCCACTCCAATCACGTATCATGTCTGTGACACTATCTCCCCTATTTCGCGATAATACAAAACGAGCTGCTCTTCTTTGTACTTTTTCGATGTCATCCGTTAGTCCCACCTGATGCGGATGCCACACCGCACAGCAATACTCCAAAATATGGCGGACAAGCAGTCTCTTTGGTAGACCTGTTGCACCTTCTAAGTGTTCTGCCAATGAATCACAGCTTTTAGTTTGCTCTACCCACAATATTATCTGTGTGATAGTTCCAATTTAGGTTATTTGTAATTGTAATCCCCAAGTATTTAGTTGAACTTACAGCCTTCAGATTTGTGTGACTTATCGCGTAATCGAAATTTAGGTGATTTCTTTTAGTGCTCATGTGAATAACTTCACACTTTTCCTTATTCAGGGTCAATTTCCACTTTTCGCACCACACAGGTATCTTATCTAAATTATTTTTGCAAGTCGTGTTGATCATCTGATGACTTTACAAGACGGTAAAAGACAGCATCCTCTGCAAACAATCTATGACGGCTACTCGGATTGTCTTCTATGTCGTTAATACATACCAGGAACAATAGAGGGCCTAAAACACTTCCTTGGGGAACGCCGGATATTACTTCTGTTTTACTCAATGTCTTTCCGTCTATTACTACGAACTGTGGCCTTTCTGTCAGGAAACAGCGAATCCAGTCGCACAACTGAGACGATACTCCGTAGGCACGCAGTTTGGTTAGAAGACGCTTGTGAGGCACGGTGTCGAAAGCCTTTTGGAAACCTAAAAATATCGAATCAATTTGGCATCCCCTGTCGATAGCACTTATTACTTCATGACTATAACGGACTAGTTGTGTTTCACAAGAACGATATTTTCTGAATCCGTGCTGACTATGTCAATAAATCGTTTTCTTCGAAGTACTTCACAATGTTCGAAAGCTGTACATGTTCAAAAATCCCACCGCAAATCGACGTTAGTGATATAGGCATGTAATTTAGCGGATTACTCCTATTTCCCTTTTTGGGGATTGTGATGTACTTCAGCACGCACACGTGCTGAAAACATAAGACAATTATAACACAACATGTATGCGTGTGTGCCTTCATTCATCGATGTGTCCGTGTCAGCGCTTGACATACTAGGGCTGGTTGAGGCCACACAAGTTACGGGAGTACCACACGCTACGTTTACTTAGCCGACTCCTCACTGCTCTAGCACCTCAGTAACCCCCTCAGAGATTAAACACTTTTCGTGCAATCGTAATATAGACGCAAGTCTCTACTATATAGTATTCTATCTGTAACGATTCTTAAAACAAAAACATCGGTAAACTCCTTCGTTGTCGCTGTCGTCCGCCTCTGGCACAAGTTGCCCTGCACTCTTCACGCAATTCGGTGTGCTGATAATGATAAGAAAAATTAGAAGAAATTCCTCCTGTCATACTCTTAGCGCTTCCGCAACATTAACGTACATATATGGCCCTCTCTGAGACAAGTACAGCTAATTCTCCTATCTTCTTCCAGTTACGCTTCTTTCTCTTTTCCTTTCCCTATGAGTCACGCGATTTTCTCCTCGCTTACATTCCTTAAGTGCGTGATGCCACATTCATCCTTTCTGCATGACAATCGCTGACAGCACTCAGTAGCACTCCTAATCAAAATACTTCTTATTGTAATCTCTAATTATTGTTGTATTTGCCATGTACGAATACTAACTACACTCCTGGAAATTGAAATAAGAACACCGTGAATTCATTGTCCCAGGAAGGGGAAACTTTATTGACACATTCCTGGGATCAGATACATCACATGATCACACTGACAGAACCACAGGCACCTAGACACAGGCAACAGAGCATGCACAATGTCGGCACTAGTACAGTGTAAATCCACCTTTCGCAGCAATGCAGGCTGCTATTCTCCCATGGAGACGATCGTAGAGATGCTGGATGTAGTCCTGTGGAACGGCTTGCCATGCCATTTCCACCTGGCGCCTCAGTTGGACCAGCGTTCGTGCTGGAAGTGCAGACCGCGTGAGACGACGCTTCATCCAGTCTCAAACATGCTCAATGGGGGACAGATCTGGAGATCTTGCTGGCCAGGGAAGTTGACTTACACCTTCTAGAGCACGTTGGGTGGCACGGGATACATGCGGACGTGCATTGTCCTGTTGGAACAGCAAGTTTCCTTGCCGGTCTAGGAGTGGTAGAACGATGGGTTCGATGACGGTTTGGATGTACCGTGCACTATTCAGTGTCCCCTCGACGATCACCAGAGGTGTACGGCCAGTGTAGGAGATCGCTCCCCACACCATGATGCCGGGTGTTGGCCCTGTGTGCCTCGGTCATATGCAGTCCTGATTGTGGCGCTCACCTGCACGGCGCCAAACACGCATACGACCATCATTGGCACCAAGGCAGAAGCGACTCTCATCGCTGAAGACGACACGTCTCCATTCGTCCGTCCATTCACGCCTGTCGCGACACCACTGGAGGCGGGGTGCACGATGTTGGGACGTGAGCGGAAGACGGCCTAACGGTGTGCGGGACCGTAGCCCAGCTTCATGGAGACGGTTGCGAATGGTCCTCGCCGATACCCCAGGAGCAACAGTGTTCCTAATTTGCTGGGAAGTGGCGGTGCGGTCCCCTACGGCACTGCGTAGGATCCTACGGTCTTGGCGTGCATCCGTGCGTCGCTGCGGTCCGGTCCCAGGTCGACGGGCACGTGCACCTTCCGCCGACCACTGGCGACAACATCGATGTACTGTTGAGACCTCACGCCCCACGTGTTGAGCAATTCGGCGGTACGTCCACCCGGCCTCCCGCATGCCCACTATACGCCCTCGCTCAAAGTCCGCCAACTGCACATACGGTTCACGTCCACGCTGTCGCGGCATGCTACCAGTGTTAAAGACTGCGATGGAGCTCCGTATGCCAAGGCAAACTGGCTGACACTGAAGGCGGCGGTGCTCAATTGCTGCGCAGCTAGCGCCATTCGACGGCCAACACCGCGGTTCCTGGTGTGTCCGCTGTCCCGTGCGTGTGATCATTGCTCGTACAGCCCTCTCGCAGTGTCCGGAGCAAGTATGGTGGGTCTGCCACACCGGTGTCAATGTGTTCTTTTTTCCATTTCCAGGAGTGTACTTCTTATTGTAATCCCTAATTACTGCTGTATTTGCCATGTACGAATACTAACTATATGTATGTTTTTCTTATATGTGCTATTGTAAGCCTTAACTTTCTTACTGTAACATATGCGATATAAAATATGCAAAACGCCTGGTTAGGTGTAAGAGAGGGTATGATGGCTCTAATCTTGCCAGGTTAAATGTATCAATAAATGTCTCTGAGCACTATGGTACTAAACTTCTGAGGTCATCAGTCCCATAGAACTTAGAACTACTTAAACCTAACTAACCTAAGGACATCACACACATCCATGCCCGAAGCAGAATTGTAACCTGCGACAGTCGCGTTCGGCCGGTTCCAGACTGTAGCGCTTAGAACCTCTCGGCCACTCCGGCCGGCTTAATGTATCAATAATATATAAAAAAAATAACTTGTTATTTGCATCTCCGTAATGTCTGTTTCACCGGCAACAAGCGTTTCATTCATCTTATTAATACATTAAAATATCTTTGGCATACCTTCGACGAAAACTAAGGTGGTTTTCTCTCGTTCGCGGACCGTCCAAGTCGGTCGTTGTGCTCGAGCGGTTCTAGGCGCTTCAGGCCGGAACCGCGCTACAGCTACGGTCGCAGGTTCGAATCCTGTCTAGGGCGTCGATGTGTGTGATGTCCTTAGGTTAGTTAAGATTATGTAGTTCTAAGTCTAGGGAACTGATGACCTCAGATGTTAACTCGCATAGTGCTTAGAGCCACTTGAACCATTTGACCGTCCAACAAGAAACTATAAAATGACTAAGACAATTGAAACTACTAACAAGTCGAAAGTAGAGATTACATCACTGCGTCATCCTCGACGCTTGCAAAAGCCTTATTCGACCCTTCATCACCTTCGGCAACGTAGCTAGCATCTCTACGCTCCCAGAATGTTCCCACTTCTCAAGAGCCCTACATCTCTCTTACAACGCCTAGAAGCACGCTCAACCAGCTGACAAAATTCGGCCACCCTCTCCCAGTTCCTCAAACGTTTTCGCAAATCGTACACATGCCGTACGAGTACCTACTGAAAATATGCCACTCTATTATACACTATCTCATCAAAGCTACCCGGATACCGCTATGTAATGCGGCATTCATGACTAGATGTGGCGAGTAATGGATCAGCCACTATAAAAGGAGGGTGAGTATTATGTTATCTGTAGAGAAGCAGCAGCACTACCTCGGTTTCCAAGGAACGAGAGGAAGCGTGGAAGAATCTCCACCCGGGAACAAACACAACAGCAGAGGGAGGGACTGAAAAACTATCGGGAAGAAAGGAAGAACTGTATTTCTTATTTGTTGGTATGGTCCACATTAGGCTAGATTCTGGGCTAGAAAAAAGGATAATCAGTTGGGCAATTTACGTACGCAAGTCCTAACATCACTTACTCAACACCCCGCCATCTCGAACTTCATAAACCCGTTGCCTCCGCAACCGTCCGCATTCCCAACTTGCTGCCACGCATATACATTTTGGCTCACGTCAGATCGTCAACCCTGCCCATAAGGCCCGGAATGGCTTGCCATGAAGGACAATAAAACGGGGCGTAGAATATCGCCGACGAACCACTGTGCTGTAAGGATGCCGCGGCTGACAACCAAAGGGGTCCTGCTATGAAACGAACCGGCACTACAGACCATCACTCCTGGTTGCTGGGCCGTATGGCCAGTGGCGCAGCGAGGGGATGGGGAGGGCAAGGCGGTGTATCATGTTCCAAATAGTCTCCGAGACGAACAAGATTTTCCGGAAAATGTATTATTATTAGAGTAAATTCTGTGTGTTACATTACTACATGTGTTAATAGAGGGGGGGGGGGGGGAGGAGATAATAATAATGTATAATTGAGACGTGGTAGTCAAGAAAGGCAGGAGTTGGTTACGATTGTGGACGGGGCTGTTACCAGTTACTATTGGTTTCCTTTTGCAGTTACACATTTATTTCAAACGATAATTCCAGACTCAGCAGTAAATAAAGATATCACACGTTATTAATGAAAAAATAAACAACTGTGTAATTTATAGTGCTTTCAGTGCGTTACAATTTACAAAATGAACATAAAATACAGACACAGAAAATAATGTTTTAAAAGCAAGCCATGTGATATCAATTAGAATTTTAAGGCAAGTAACCACAGTCACGGCTGAAGACCTTCAACGCCAAGGACGGAAAAATTTAACAAACACACTGTAAAACAGCAGTGCAATAGCAAAGGTTAATTTAAAAAAGACAGGCAACTGATCACCAAACAGGTGAGACAAAATGATGGTAAACTTGATGGCACAATCATTTAAACCTGCTGTAACGCCAAGAATGGCAATTATATAAAAAAAATTTAGCAACATGCAATAAAGCTACAAATACAATAATAAAACACAAGGGGCAGTCACAGACGGTGGACCAGGAATCGACCTCTCAGTAGGTCCGGCAAGAAACACTTTCGCGAGCGATGAGATAGGCAGCCAAGAGTTGCATTCACTTCACAAGATGGTAACTTAGACTAGTGTCAGTCTAACGAATGACTAATGATAATCTTGCTGTGGCTACCTGACGTTCGATAAACCAAATGCAAGATGTAAAAATACGCCAAAGCCAGAACCGGCAGTCTGGACTCCGTCCACAGAATACTGTGCTCAGAGCGCCCGGAACGAGAGAGGGAACACTACCACCAGAGCAGAAGAATCGCCAACCAACCTACAATCAAGAAAACTACTACACGCCTCACTGGACAGCAGTGGCAAGGGAGAAAGCGTACACTGCCGTTACATACACTAACCCCCAGGGCAGGTAATTGGAGCGTTAGCGACCACGAGGCAGAAAAAATACCACTAGTTGAACTTAACAAATAGTAACAAACTGAACGCAATAAATAGTATTTAGAAGTCCAGGAAAGGTAATCAGATCCGCCTCTCCCAAGCACTCCACTCGCTGCTCTTTCCCATGGCAACACTATGAGCAGGAACACGAACCCAAGTCACAATCACAATGGTGGACGTTTCTCTACTTGAGTCCAAACTCACTCAACTGAAAGCTTGCAAGACCGGATTTACAACGAGGTCGTTCATCCTCGTGACCACAGGCTTTCGGTCCGGTAGTCCATACATTCCACCAGTGGTCCCAGCGTGCTCTCGCACTGTGCAGACCTGGTTCCTCCTGGGTCCCCAACCGAACTGCCCACTGACACGACCCGGAAGAAGCACGATGTCGCCCCAAAGATAGGGCCACAGGTACTACATATCGACAACTGCCGTTGCTGCCACTAGCGGACAGGCAACGCTTGCGAAACCAAGTCGCGCCAGGCAACACGAGAAGAAGACAACATGTCAGCTAAACGATACGGTCTGGCCTCCAACAGAGCACGGAAACCTATAAACAGCACCAACGCGAGCCAAAGCACGGCTCAATAACGTCATACCGAGGGGTGAGTGGTGGGGGGGGGGGGGGGCGAGGGTGCTAATCAAGCACTGCACCGCTGTGCCGCTGGTGTCAAGGGGGGGGGGGGGAGGGGGGAATGGCGCCAGTAAGTTTCGTGCCCCATGCGCCAGTTACCTTCACTACGCCACTGTGAATGGCGGGCGGCAGTCAGGCTAGTGTACCACATCGCTATCCGGGGCGTCTCCCGACTCTTCTGAGGCCTGGAATGTCCTTGGATGGAGTTGTCTTTAGTGATGAGTTCCCCTTCGCCGGATCTATCCTCAACTGAGAACGTATGGAGCATTTTGGGCAGGGCCCTCCGACCATTTGTGGATTTTGACGATCTCACGCGCCTTTTGGGCAGAATGGCACCGATATCCCTCCCGAGAACACCTATCACCTCTATCAATCAGTGCCAAGAAAAATAACTGCTTGCTTACAGGCCAGAGGTGGACCAACACGTTATTGACTTGCTCAGTTTGTGAAGCTCTTTCTCTTGAATAAATGTCCGCCCCCGGTAGCTGAATGGTCAGCGTGACGGATTGTCAATCCTCTGGGCGCGGGTTCGATTCCCAGCTGGGTAGGAGAATTTTCTCCGCCCAAAGACTGGGTGTTGTGCTGTCATGGTTCAAGTGGTTCAAATGGCTCTGAGCACTATGGGACTTAACATCTGAGGTCATCAGAGCCCTAGAACTTAGAACTACTTAAACCTAACTAACCTAAGGACAGCACACACATCCATGCCCGAGGCAGGATTCGAACCTGCGACCGTAGCAGTCGCGCGGTTCCGGACTGAAGCGCCTAGAGCCGCTCAGCCACCACGACCGGTGTTGTGCTGTCATCATCCTCCTTTCATCCTCATCGACTGCATGTCGCCGAAGTGGCGTCAAATTGAAAGATCGGCACCCGGTGAACGATCTGTCCAAGGGTTTGCCTTAGCCATGCGATTAAATAAATCGTGAATAAATCGTACTTTCCGAAACTGTAATCACTTGTTTGTCTGTACATGTACATCAGGTCTACCGATTTCCGTCCCATTCGGATAATTCCTTCGTAGTGCGTCGTTCTTTTTTTTTATATTCTTCTTTCTTTCTAAGAGCGTATTTGCAGTAGTTTGCTAGATCCTTTGTCTCGCGTTGGAAGAGTCAAAGTGATACACCCAGCAATCATGTTTGGTGATTAGGCAACTAAAGAAGACACATAGATTGGCCTAACGTAGCTGCGATTCGGCAGTGTTTTTGAATGGATGTGAGCAGTCCCGAAATGCAGTGGTGCTATAAAGAGATGACAAAAATGATGTTGCAAGCGCTATCTTTCACCGGCATTCTACAGGTGCGGATATTTGCAGAAGAAACCTGAGAGGGCTGGTAATACTCATTACGGAGTGGGATGGTTCGCTGAAATCGGCGGAAAAAGCGTGCCGTCGTTACGGCTGAGCTGCCAGCAGTGTAACTGATAAGTAGGGAGGCGACTGGGGGTCTGGGGTACCGGGAGGCTGTCCCACCGGTGTCCGCTGATGCGAGGCGCGTAACGAGCCAGAGAGAGGCGGCAGTTGCACGCTAATTGGTTCCGCCGGATCCCGAGGCTGCAGTCGCCAACCGGAGAGGCGGAGGAAGCCGGCGAGGGAGGAGGAGGAGGTGCGCTCATCTGACTGCACGATCGCTTCCGGCACCGCTCACTCTGTCTGCTGGCACAGGTCGAGGACTGAATCCTAGATGACAAGTTCCTGTCGATTCATTGCAGGACTCGATATGTGGGTACAACCGTTGCCCACAGTAAAAAATACCGGGTGATTACCACTGAAGTGCAGCTGCTCAAGGATTCCGGTGCGGGTTGTAATTCCGTGGAATGAATCTTTGATCCTCTGTCAACAGCACTCAATTCTTCTTGAGAAGGAAGAGGTAGTCGTGGTGCAGAAGAACGATGTTTTCTGAATCCGTTTACGTGTCAGTAGATAGTTTTGTTCTAGCTAATTCATAATGTTCGAACACACTAAATTCATTATCTTACCGACAATATCACACTTATGTAATCCTGCGATAAACAGAGGGATATTCCGAGGTACCGCACAAAGACGGAAATTGCCAACACTTTCGATCAACACGACGGTTTGTTTGAATGTCATTGCAGTTTAATAGGCACTGATATAGAGAATATTCGCTCTTCCTTGACATAAAAACAGAAAGTTACCTACAGTTTAAAGTGAATTTCCTTATGCTCCGTCTATCTCACCTTCACTATGCTTTATCAGTCACTAGCCAACACCGGAATGCTTCCCGGTTGCTAAATATCTATCGAAACTGGATATGCACGCATCAAAAAAAGTTTTGCATCACATCTGTACGAAACATATACAGAAATTTGGAATAGAGATCAACATAAACATCATTTTTGCCCTTGTTATTGCTCAAGAATATCACACATTGCACGTTATACCAACATACAGCGAGACGTTCAGAGGTGGCGGTCCAGACTATTGTACACACCGGTACCTCTTAATACCCTGTAGCACGTCCTCTTGCACTGATGCATGCCTGTATTCTTCGTGGCATACTATCCAGAAGTTCAAGGTACTGTTGGTCCAGATTGTCCCTCTCATCAATGACGATTCGGCGTAGATCCCTTAGAGTGATTGGTGGGTCACGTCGTCCATAAACATCCCTTTTCAATCTATCCCAGGCATCTTCGATAGGGTTCACGTCTGGAGAACATGCTGTCCACTGTGGTCGAGCGATGTCGTTATCCTGAAGGGAGTCATTCACAAGATGTACTCGATGGAGGCGTGAATTGAAGCCTATGAAGACGAATGCCTCGCCAATAACCTGCCAATACGGTCGGAGGATAGCATTCACGTATCGTACAGCCGTTACGGTGCCTTCCATGACCACCAGCGGAGTACGTCGGTCCCACGAAATGCCACCCCAAAACAGGAGGTGCTGTGGTTGTAAAGAGGGACCTCGTCATGGACGTCGGGAGTGAAACTGCGCATCATGCAGCCTATTGATCGCAGTTTGAGTCGTAACACGATGTCCTTTGGCTGCACGAAAAGCGTTATTCAAGATGGTGGCGTTGCTCTCAGGGTTATTCCGAACCATGATCTGTAGGTAGCGGTCATCCACTGCAGCAGTAGCCCTTGGGCGATCTGAGCGAAGCATGTCATCGACAGTTCCTGTCTTTCTGTATCTCCTCGATGTCAGAACAACAGTGCTTTGGTTCACTCCGTGACGCCTGCACACTTCCCTTGTTGAGAGCCCTTCCTGGCCCAAAGTAACAATACGGACGCGATCGAACCACGGTACTGACCGTCTAGGCATGGTTGAACAGCGGACAATACGAGCCGTGTACGTCCTTTCTAGTGGAATGACTGGAATTGATCGGCTGTTGGACCTCCCTCCGTCTAATAGGTTCTGCTCATGCATGGTTGTTTACATCTTTGGGCGGGCTTAGTGACATCCTTGAACAGTCAAAGGGACAATGTTTGTGATACAACATCCACAGTCAACCTCTATATTCAGGAGTACTGACAATCGGGTTGATGCAAAACATTTTTAGATGTGTGTACATACAAATCTCCTTCGGCCCCTCTCCTTGTCGATTTCCTCCTTACTATCTTTTGTTCCACCTCCTCCTCCCCCCTCTGTCTGTCCATCACATCCACTGCCGTAATTCTATCTCATCTTGCTCCTCTCTCTCCGTCTATTCCTCCCTACCTCTCTTTGTCCATCTCCTTCTTCCCATTGTCTGTGTTCATTTTCTGCCACCCCTTTTCTGCTCATCTGCTCTCCCTTCCTCTCTCTCACTCGTTTATTGTTATTGCAAATTCGTACTTCGTAACAATGTTCTAATCATAAGCCGATGAGCCACTAACAGAAATTTTCTGTTTTCTGTAAAAACCGACTGTTAGGAATTATACAAAATTACAAACTTCTGCGTGTACATTTTTGGCAAAAATGGTTCATATGGCTCTGAGCACTATGCGACTTAATTTCTGAGGTCATCAGTCGCCTAGAACTTTAGTTTAGTTAAACCTAACCAACCTAAGGACATCACACACACCCATGTCCGAGGTAGGATTCGAACCTGCGACCGTAGCGGTCGCTCGGTTCCAGACTGTAGCGCCTATAACCGCACGGCCACTCCGGCCGGCTGTACATTTTAAAAAAGAAATATACCTAATGAGAGAAAATTATATGGACGGAACAGTTTGTCTGACTGTGAGAAAGAAAATTAAACCGCTCGTTTTAAGAGCAGTGCACATCATAGGACTTTCTTTCTCGGAGACGATTTTAAGAGAAAACCTGTACATCATTGTTTGTAAAATATGTAGACCATGTCTGTCCGAATGTCTGTTGTATTGTGTATTGTATAAGAGTTGAAAATTAAGCTGGTCAATACCTTTTAGAGAATTTTGAGAACAACATCTCTCCTTTATGTATTACATATATATTCATCTATTAAAAAATTTATGCTCTATCCTCTTTATATATTAGATTTATTGTTATATATTTTAAAAAATAAACAGCCGGTGTCAGTCTTAGTGTTCATTAGAGTCTCTGGTAACAGATTGAAGTAAATCGGCAAGAACCTTCGAGACTTTAGCTAAAAACTTTGCTCCTTTATATAGTGTAAAAATATATTTAGATACCATATAGCCCAATCTTCAAAAAATATGTAGCACACGTTCGTTTGAATGTTTATTAAAGTATCGTGTTAAAATTAAGTACATTGGCGAAAATGTGTAGCCTATGCCTAATCAAACGTTTACTAGAGTATGGAGTAAAAATCCGAAGTAAACCGGCAAAAAACCTTTTGAAATTTTTGGTGACAACGTTAAACTACGACTTGTCTTTATATAGTGCTATAGATTCAATGGGCACGCATATTGCTTTTGAGTTTTCTATACTTTGATGCATATATGACTAAGCTGAAATTAGAAATTCGCCTCAAGGGAGTTTCCCGGCGCTTCCTCATCTCAAATAATTGCAGAGAGTTGCGCAGTTCCTGCGTGCTGTGTATAATCCCTCCTAATCAGCGTCTAGGGCCGAGGAGATTGCAGGAAGTCTTTAGGCCTGCCCTTTTTTCCTCTTAAGCCGCGGCATTCACGGGGGCACCACAGCTGGTGTTCGTGCACCCCCGCAGCAGCAATTTCCATCCACGGCCAAATGACTCAGTCGGTGAGTCAGGACACACACACACACACGGTCTTTTCGAGATGCATATTGATGGACCTCTGTCCAATAATAGGATACGCACACCCGTACGCGCAGTAGGCTACCCGCGTCCGATAGGGAGTTGGCAGTAATTTCGCGCGTGTGCCTAACGGGTGTGCAACACGCAACGCCAGGCAGCAAACCCTGCAAGAACATCACCAGTGAAGTACTACTAACACAAGGGTGACTCTAAATTTTCTCCCTAGTGGGCACCACAGCACGAAATTTGTTAAAAGAAGATGGCATTCTTTCACATTTGCTGTATTTATTTTATTGGGTTTGGGTTGGGTTGTTTAGGGGAAGAGACTAAACAGCAAGGTCATCTGTCTCATCGGATTAGGGAAGGACGGGGAAGGAAGTCGGCCGTGCCCTTTCAAAGGAACCATCCCGGCTTTTGCCTGGAGCGATTTAGGGAAATCACGGAAAACCTAAATCAGGGATGAATCGTTGTCCTTCCCTGAATGCGAGTCCAGTGTGGTAGCAACTGCCCCCCCCCCCCCCCCTCCCCCCGGCTTCGTTTTATTTTATTGATTCACGTCTAGAGCACACAGCATTATTTTCACAGAAACGCAATAATATGAATGTATCTTATTAGAAAGATATTGACCTGCAGCAGAAGAATGTGAAATATGTGTTGAAATGGCAGCATCTTAGGCATTTCCTATCCGTTTTGGTCCACTTATATTCTGTCTTCTTGGTCTGACAGCTTGACATTTTAATAGAACGCTAAATTTACAAGGGTGCTCCATAGACCAAAGAATAAATCTAACATGGAACAATACTGTGACTGTATATGTATGTATGTGTTTGAGGAGGATTGAAAGTAGTAAGAAATAAAAATCATACGCAAAATAAATAAAAACATTGTGGTGAGGTAAAAGTAAATTATAAAATTTGTTTATTTTATAGACGATTTTTGATTGATCATTAGTACGATGTGACTGAGGTTATCGAAAAACTTTCTGCTCTGCAGGTCTATTTGTTCATAACGAGTAGTGTACCTGGTTGGCTTTATAAAAGACTGAAAATTTGACTACCTTCAAAATCATTTATTTTCTTCTGCTTATCGGTGCAATGTGGAATTTGGAGCTTTTCGTTTATGTTTTTGGATGTATGGTTGTTGTTTACGCGATGTAGTGCAAAGGCACTTGTATTTTGCAGTTACGTTTGATGTGCTCATTTGTCATCTTTAAAACATATCCCAAAGTCTTAGCGCTTCGTCCCATGTACACTCTGTACAACAGACACGTCAAAATTAGTACACAGCTGACTTATTAAATGAGTTTGTCCTACTGGGGCTGTTTCTTATAATGTACTGATGTGCGAAACGTAAGGACGAAATTAACTTTCTCACAAGCTGTCACTGCCAAGTACCACAGCTCTATGAGACTTAGACGAATCATAGAAATAAATGCTACAGTATAGTACAGAAGCTAACTGAAAGAAACAGGCAATGGGACGAACATAAGTTATACTTTAATTCAAAAACAAAATAAAAGAGCGAGGAGGGTAGATTGGTTCTCCGCGTGCTATTTTTGAAACCAGTGAACCATATTGCACTACACGCTAGAGGGCCTTGACGCCAATAGACATTGTAACAGTATGTCCTAACAGACGCGTGTTCCCTTAGAGACTGCGCTGGTAATGCCCGCCAGAGGTAAGCTCGCCGTAGTGTGTGCTTGTCTCGTCAGAGAACTTAGCAGTCTGCCCGAGATCAATATGTGTAGTCTGTGTAGACGATTCTAAACATCTCTGATAAAGGTTAAAAACTGCATCGTATAATACACAGCTGCACTACTTTATTCTTGATAAAGACGGCGGATATAGTTGCAAATCAGACCATCTTCAGGTACAAGAAAGATATTCAGCTATTCACTGCGCAATTGCATTGTACTTGCATTTTCTTTTACTCGACCAGGCCTAAAGGGCCACGCGCTGCTGAAAGTTTCCTTCTACATTGTCTTCTATCCATCGCTGCCATCCGCCATCTATCCATACCTGTCGCAGACTGTTGCAGGTCTTCATGGTGGCCATCCCTCCTCTCTTCGTTGGTCTTCCCTGGGGATGAAATCCAGGAGCTTCCGTGGCCATCTGTCTTCTGCCACCCTTGTCACATGCCAGCCTATTGTAGCTGCTTGCATCTTATCATTTCTGCTATATTAGTATCTCGGTACAATTCGTCCATCACGTGGTTGTGTTTGATGTTCTGTTCACCGGGGTTTGCGTTCAACACCGGACCAAAGATTTTTCGCAGCACTTCTCTCTCAAATACGAGAAGTTTATGAGAGTCCCGCTTTCAGATACTCGACATCTCTCAGCCATACAGTGCCACAGATTCACCCAGGGCGTTATGTAACCGGATCTTTTAACTGTCCCGAAGACGCCTTGACCGAAGCAGTCGTGTTAAGCAGTAGAAAGATCGCGTTCCTGCCTGTATCCTGGCGTTAAACTGTACTTCGTACGACGAGTTCTCTATTAAAAGTGCTCCCAACATCGCCGACTCTCTTGTAGGACCGGTCTCACATCCGCAGGGACTGTACTGTTCACTATTCTGATCTTGTCGACGATTCCTAACGCGGTAATCCGTCTTTGCTTTGTTTGTGAGAAGGCTATATTTGCTGTCAGCCCTATCCAGTGCTCTGGCCCCTTTGTTTCAGTTCCTCTTCAGAGCTGCTGATTAAGTAGATGTCATCTGCGTAGGCTACATATGCCAGGTTCTTCCCTTCGACTTGGAATCCTTCAAAGTTCTGTAATTGCAAAGCCCAATGAAAGTCTAGAAAGGTTCCATTCTTAATGCAACTTCCTACGTCAATAGTGTCTGGTGAATAATCCATTTATCTTGAAGACCTAAAATAAGTTTTAGTTGGGAAGGAAAATGAAAAATGTATCAAGCGTCAAGCAAATGTTGCTTATATGACTAATGTAGGGGTGGTGCCTTTTCTTTCCGATATGTCCGGAAAAACAGACACCAAGCCTTCATGTAATGTTATTGGTATAGCTGGGCAATGGATCCACTCTTTAAGTGCGGATGTAAAAATACGTCCGGCCTCCTGTGGGAATATCAGAGAGCAAACATGAAAGAAATGGACTGGGATTGCGGATAGGTGGTGCTCGATGGGAGTGTGGATGGGCTATGAGGCGTGCCGAGCGGGTTCGCGCAGTGATGATAGTGCTCTGCCTAAGATGGTGCAGTGGTTAACGCATCTGCCTCATAAGCAGAAGATCGCTGGTTCGAATCCCCGTACTGTACACATTTTCAACCCGCATCTCGTGGTCGTGCGGTAGCGTTCTCGCTTCCCACGCCCGGGTTCGATTCCCGGCGGGGTCAGGGATTTTCTCTGCCTCGTGATGGCTAGGTGTTGTGTGCTGTCCTTAGGTTAGTTAGGTTTAAGTAGTTCTAAGTTCTAGGGGACTCATGACCATAGTGCTCAGAGCCATTTGAACCATTACACATTTTCATTCGTTGTCGCTGATTCCGCGTAACTGACAGCAGTGATCCCTTTCCTTCCATTTCTTCCCCTCTTTGCCTTTAGTTTGTATTGTATTGTATTGTATTGTATGTTAACCGGATACCTAGATACGACGGAGAGGCTCCGTCCCCGCCGCAGCCGCAGTGGTCCACAACCCCACGACGATCACTTCAACCCTCCGCCGCCCCACACCGAACCACTCTTTCAGGGTTATTGTGCGGTTCAACCCCCGGTGGAGCCCCCCAGGGAACGTCTCAAGCCAGACAAGTGTAACCCCTATGTTTGCGTGGTAGAGTGATGGTGGTGTACGCGTACATGGAGAACTTGGTTGCGCAACAATGGCCGACATAGTGTGGCTGAGGCGGAATAAGGGGAACCAGCCTACATTCGCCGAGGCAGATGGAAAACCACCTAAAAACCATCGACAGACTGGCCGGCTCACCGGACCTGGACACAAGTCCGCTGGGCGGTTTCGTGCCAGGGACCAGGTGCTCCTTTCTACTCCGGAAACCTGTGCGTTAGACCACATGGCTATTCGGGCGGGCACCTTCAGTTCATATAGAATGTTGCTTACCTTTTAGAGGAACATTAACCAGCTTGATTACCTTTCTTTTAAAATTGTTCGTTATGAAAATATGAACAGCGTAAGTATTTTGATTGCACCATATATATTTACGGTAATGCACTTCATCTGCTCAAGGCCTGTTCAAACACTCATCACTGTACACCATTCACGTAAATATAGCAAAAACTGATTTTGACTCTCCTCTGGTAACAGGCCGTGCATGTACGCGAGGTAAAATGGAAGTGACTGTAAACAACTGAACACACACGACGTGTTACTGAAATTATTGTGCTGCTAACTTACGTTTTCCTTAGATGAGTCGCACATCTACTTTGTTATCGTTGGTGTACATTGTACCCACACAAACCTGCAGCTGAAGACAGTTAGCTCAAAGATCAAAACGCATTGTCCATGAGCTTCCACTCATTTACTACAACTCCGGCAAGTGAGAGAGATTCGCTGACCCGGGAGACTACGCTATGTGTTGGTACACGACAGAGTATATTAGTTTTGTGTTACGTTTTAATAACGTCATCTTTACGTGAATGGCAGAGGGTAATACGTTTACGAACAGATCTTGAGGAGAACTGAATTACAGAACCAAAAATGTAGGCTGGTACTTAAAAAAAGACAAAGTTTAACTCATGAAGTTTCTTGAGGGTGTACTTCTACATGTCTATCATTTTTTTTAATAAGTGCTGGCATAACTTCTGAAGTTTTTATTTACACACTTCTTCACATTCTCTGATAGCATGTGATTTATTCTCTCTCTCTCTCTCTCTCTCTCTCTCTCTCTCTCTCTCTCTGTCTCGTTACGGAAAGCGTAATTTAGGAGTGCTGGTGTCACAATGGCGTCTTTGCTGGAGAAAGCGTAATATCTTTTGTGGGTTCATGAAACACTGTCGCCTACTACAGTTCAGTGACAGTTCCAAAGTGCCTATGGTCGAGATCTGTCAGTTGTGAAAAGCATAAAAAAAAGGGGATATGAAAAATTTAAAGAGACTGTCAGCCGCGGAAATCGACGCGTAGTGTTTCCAGGAGAACAGGCATACCTCAGAGCGCTGTGATGAAGATTTTACACGAACTACAGCATCTCTGTGCGTACAAAGTGAAACTCCTGCAACCTTTTCAGCTCACTGATAGGTCTAGATGTGTCAAATTTGCTGGCTGGGGATATGCTGGAACGAATCAATACAGACAATGACTACCTTAATCAAATTTTGTTTTCTGATGAAGAGCAATTTTTTTTTTTTTTGGAAATTTGTGTTAAGGTTCAATGGGACCAAACTGTTGAGGTCTTCGATCCCTCGGCTTACACATTAATTAAACTAACTAAAACTAACTTACGCTAAGGACAACACACACGCCCAGCCCCGAGGGATGATTCGAACCTCTGACGGGGGCAGCCGCGCGAACCGTGGCAAGGCGCCCTGACGGCAAGGCTAACCGCCGCGGCTGATGAAGAGGCTTTTCACATCTCCGGGAAAGTAAACAGGCATAATGTCCGGATGTGCGGGGTCGAAGAAGCCACATATCGGGTACAGCAGATAAGCTGCGGCCTGACAATGCACATGCGGTGTGGCTTATCGCACAACACAAATACTGAACCGTTCTTTTTCACTGAGGCTAGCATTACGGCAGCAGTTCATCTGGATATGTTGGAACATTACATTGCAACTTAGCTACAGGAATTTGAACTACGGATAGTATTTCAACAAGATGATGCATCGCCACACTGGGGTTTGTTTGTTCGCAAATTCTTGGATGAAAGTTTCTGGACAGATGGAACTGTAGAGACGGTCTAATGCAGTGGCCACCTGCACAGATAGAACGGTAGAGACGGTCCAATATAACGGCCATCATGTTCATAAGACATACCCCTTCTTGACCTTTTTATGGGAAAAATGTTGGAAAACGTATGGAGAGAAATTGAGTATTGCGTATACCCTCTACGGGTAACAAAAAGAGTACATGTGGAAGCGTAACCATAAAAAATCTGAGATAAGCTGCCAATTGCAACAAGCAGTGTAGCTATCCCTAGCATAGTTCCTTAGAAATAATTTTTTCGTCAGGGAAAGGCTTTCCACTTACCAGGGTATTAACTGACATGCGGGAAATTTGAGGAATCGATAGAATACTTAAAAAGAAGCAAAAAGGTTCACACATACATAGGTTCACTTTCTTTTATTTTCTTTGTTACAGACACTTTTTCGTTGTTACAAGTTTGCTTCGTTTCTGTCTCTTTATTTTGAAATTTCCAGTTTTAATTTACACAAATATTGTCTTCTGACGGCTAAATGAAATATTCTAAACGTCCACAATTAGCTCCAACACAAACTGTTGAACGGCACATTATTAAATGCCTAATTCGCTTCCATATTCCAGGTATCTTCTGTATCTACCGTACACCTTGAAAAGGCTGGTGAAGAGCTTCCAATTTTGTAGTAGATCTTGAATACACTCTATCTTTCAAATTACTCCATAAATAAAAACCCAATGGACTGAGATCAGACGATCGAAAAGCCCAGGATATTTCTGCTACGCGACCTATCCATTTGCTTAAGAAAAGCTGATTTAAGGGCAGACGTAAGGCAAAATAGTGAACAAATTCGATTTTTTATTACATAATTTATTAGGTTGATGTTTTAAGAATGACATCTGAAAGTTTCGTAATCGAAATCTGCCTAGAACTATTTTTAAAAAAATTTTCTTCGACTGTCAGCTCTTGCCACTCTCCTTTATCTGTACTGTGCTCCACTCATTCTTGACACTAAATATATTTTTGTGTTTTTTTCAGTCACACAATCGAAACGAATAGCAGACGTATTTAGAAGGCTGTGAGAAAGATTATACATGCCTGTTCCTTTGGTTATTAACATGATTTGTTTTTGAATAGTGTGTGTTACAGTTGTTGTTTGGCAATTTATTAGCTTTTTTGCTTAAAATGGTTCGTAACAGTGGCCGTGTATTCAAAAGAGTGAGAAAGTGTCGAATTTCACTTGTAAGGAGCACAGAATGTTTAAATAAGAATATTGTAAATGTTCCTTCTATGTCTGAAGAACAGTTTTCGATGAAATCGCCAAGTTCGTCGAAGAAGAAAATCAGTGAAGGAATTAATGATGCAGCGTACAGTGCTAAGGACGAATTTTGTAGTGGATTTAGGTTAATTGACTTAGATATTCTTGGCCATATGATTAATGTTTTATGTGCACGTGGTAATTGTGGGTCCAAGCGCCCCAGACTGTATGATGACAATGCCAGAATTGGCACTGTAAGTAATAAACATATTTTCTGTGACGTCTGCAAATATGATGCTCAATTCAAGACTTTGCTCTCCATGGGAAAACGTATGAAGCTAATACATCATTGCGTCATGCCATGAGATGCATGGGTGTAGGAAGAGAAGGCATGAATTTGTTTTGTGGCTTGATTAATATGCCTCCACCAGTGGCTAGATTCACTGAGTACAACAAAACACTCCTCAGAGCTCTTGAGGTTGAGTGCAAGGAAAGCATGCAAGCGGCTGTTGAGGAAGCTGTAGACGTTACAGTGAAGGGACAGAAAGTAATTGTGATGTGAAGACAGATCTGTGTGTCTCCTGTGATGGAACGTGGATGAAAAGGGGCCATACATCACTTCATGGTGTGTCATCAGTGTGGACACAGTAAAAATCTTGGATTTTCAAGTAATGAGCAAATATTGCTCTTATTGTGATACCAAAAAGAATTATGACAGCAGTGAAGAAGGAAGGTGTCAGGAGATACACAAGAAAGTCTGCTGTAAGAATTATCAGGGGTCAAGTGGTGGGCTGGAGGCAGCTGGGATGAAACTAATATTCCAAAGGTCAGTAGAACAATATGGAGTTAGGTATGTGAAGTACCTAGGTGATGGAGATTCTAGTGGCAGACTTCTCAGTCTGAAGAAGGAAATGAAGGGCAAAAAATTAGAAGATGGAAAGCCACTGGGAGGTGTTAACAGATTGACAGACAAAGAAATTCACGCATTACAAATATATTATGGGAAAGCCATCAGGGACAATTTACACAGTGTGAAAACAGTGCAGGAAGCAGTGTGCTTAATATTCTTCCACAAACTTTCCACCGATCAGACTCCTCAACACTACCTCTGTGACATTTCGTGGTGCAAATATCTTCAGGCAGAAGCCAGTGGAAAGCCATACACACTTAAACATGGTTTGCCACTGGCTGCTTTAAATGTTATACAGCCAACTTTCAGATATCTAGCCAATCCTGAACTGCTGAAGAAATGTGTACCTGGGAAAACACAAAATTCATATGAGAGTTACAATCACCTTATATGGATGCGTTGTCCCAAAACAGTGTTTGTGTACTCAAATGTTGTGAAGATAGCTGCGTGTGATGCCTGTCTAGTGTTAAAAAGTGGAAATGTAGGCAGGATTAAGTGCCTGCAGAGATTAGGCTTCCATCCAAGTGCATTCACAATGAAGATACTCCGAAGAGTCGATGAAGTGTGACTTGACAAAGCCCAGGCAGCAGAGGAAAATATCCAAAAGATGACTAGGCAAAGGAAACAGGGAGAGAGAATACCCCAGCAAGACAAGGAAGAGAATGAAGATTATGGATATGGACAGTATTAGTGCCTACAAGTATGGCAATATTATTAAAATTGAAATAAACACTTTAAATAAGATTTCCCGTAAAGTGATTTTTTTTAAAGATTTAATGTACCTTTTCTCAGAAACTGTAAGAGCTAACATCCTCAAATATGGCAGAGTTGTTAAGAAGTGCTTACTGAATAATCCTGTGCACCAATTTCCGTTATTTTTTCTCTGAGAAAAGTTATCCTTTAAAATTTTAGAAAATTAGAGCAGTCCCGGGTAACACAAAACTGAAAAATTAATTTGAAAGTAACTATGAGCTGAAACAAAAATATGTTGCACACGTTTTAATAGCCTTTAATGAAGAAGTATACTATAAAGTTTCAGCTTTAATGCTTGAATAGTTAATGAGAAAAGGTACATTATATGTGCATTGGTAATGAAAAATTCAAATCCTTATAAAATGAAATTCCATGAACATGATCAACAAAAACTGCAGAGACTATATTTCATTATGTATTACACAGTAGTGTCAAGTTTTAAATTTATAACTGTAGTGTTGTAGGAGATATCGAAGTTTAAATATTAGTATGCAGTTTGGTCTACGTCTGCCCTTAAAATTGATCTTGGTTGCAGAGCAAAATGAGGTGGTGCCCCATCATGCATGAAGCACATGTTCTGACATAAGTGTAGGGCACTGAGGTAGAACTAGCTTTCATCAGAAAACACAGCAGACCTCCGCCCTAACCATCAATGAATTCTCGCTTGACTCCATTGAAGTAGCAAATGGCGGTGGTCTGGGGTCAGTGAAATGCACGTTACAGGGCGTCTGGCTCGGAGCTGTCCTAGAAGTCACCCATTTGTAATAGTTGTGTCATTGTGGTACCAGGTGCTGCGCGAACTGTCGTTTTAGATGTAGTACTATGCACCAGAGTCTTATGCCGCACACGATGGTTTTCCCTCTCGGTAGTGTTACGAGACCGTCCTTAGCCCGGTCTTTTTGGACCGTACATTCTAGTACGCTGCCAGCAATCGTGTGCAGTGGCCACAGTGTGTACATTACTGCCAAGTCGTCCTGCAATATTTTTTTATTTTTTTTATTTACTCGTCAAGTTCCGTAGGACCAAATTGAGAAGCAAATCTCCAAGGTCATGGAAGGTGTCAGTACATCATATTACAACATAAACTTAATAACAGATAAAAATAAATGTTCATGAAACTTAACAAAGTCAGTGGATAAGTTTAAGTAAACGCTATCAGCAATACATAAAAATCAGCTTAATTTTTCAAGGAACTCCTCGACAGAATAGAAGGAGTGACCCATAAGGAAACTCTTGTTTCGATTTGAAAGCGCGTGGATTACTGCTAAGATTTTTGAATTCGAGTGGCAGCTTATTAAAAATGGATGCAGCAGTATACTGCACACGTTTTTTTACAAGAGTTAAGGAAGTCCGATCGAAATGCAGGTTTGATTTCTGCCGAGTATTAACCGAGTGAAAGCTGCTTATTCTTGGAAATAAACTAGTATTGGTAACAAGAAACGACAATAAGGAATATACGTATTGAGAGGCCAATGCCAAAATAACCAGACTCGTGAACAGAGGTCGACAAGAGGTTTGTGAACTAACACTACCTATTGCCTAAACCGCCCGCTTCTGAGTCAAAAATATCCTTTTAGAATGGGAAGAGTTACCCCAAAATCGCGAAAGGAACATCTAGCTTCTCGTAGCCCTGTTACACGACATCTTTCAAACTCGGCAAGGTGTTGATAATGGCGCGTTTGCCACCTTAAAGGCATTATTAAGTAACATCAACTCATCATGTCCAATCTCAAAGTTAACTACTCACGACCGTTACAGTGTGTATTTAAAGCAAACCTGATTGCGTCCTCATAGTGGCTATAGTACCGCCTCTCTGACTGGAGTGAAATTCGAACAGATATCATCTTTCAGATGTATAAAAGCGCCTATTAAGTTTGATTTACCTCGTGGCACTCCTTCTCGCAGTTGCAATTTTTTCCCCGTCAGTTTACTGTTTGAAACTTCCTAGCAGATTAAAACTGTGTGCCGATCCGAGACTCGAACACGGGACCTTTGCCTTTCGCGGGCAAGTGCTCTACCAACTGAGCTACCCAAGCACTACTCACGCCCCGTCCTCACAGCTTTACTTCTGCCAGTATCCGTCTCCTACCTTCCAAACTTTACAGAAGCTCTCCTGCGAAACTTGCAGAACTATCACTCCTGAAAGAAAGGATATTGCGGAGACATGACTTAGCCACACCTGGGGGATGTTTCCAGAATGAGATTTTCACTCTGCAGCGGAGTGTGCGCTGATATGAAACTTCCTGGCAGATTAAAACTTTATGCCGGGCCGAGAGTCGAACTCGGGACCTTTGCCTTTCGCGGGCAAGTGCTCTACCAACTGAGATACCCAAGCACGACTCACGCCCCGTCGTCAAAGCTGCAGAGTGAAAATCTCATTCTGTAAACATCCGCCAGGCCGCGGCTAAGCCATGTCTCCGCAATATCCTTTCTTTCAGGAGTGCTAGTTCCGCAAGATTCGCAGGAGAGCTTCTGTAAGGTTTGGAAGGTGGGAGACGAGGTACTGGCAGAAGTAAAGCTGTGAGGACGGGGCGTGAGTTGTGCTTGGGTAGCTCAGGTAGTAGAGCACTTGGCCGCGAAAGGCAAAGGTCCCGAGTTCGAGTCTCGGCCCGGCACACAGTTTTAATCTGCCAGGAAGTTTCATATCAGCGCACACTCCGCTGCAGAGTGAAAATCTCATTCTAGTTTACTGTTTGTTAGCGTGGAGGGCTGCACCATAGCATAGCAACAGTTTGTGTTAAACGGACGGAAATGGGACGTGATGTAAGGCGATGAAATACTCTCTTTTCAAATTGTGTAAAGAGATGTGTACTAGGTGACGACTACAGCCCAGCCGACGAGCGTTTTGGGACAACAGTGAGACGCCCTCTCTGACCAGCGCGCTCGCGGCCAGCAGCTGACTGGGTCTCGCGTGCTGGCGCGCCTCTCTCGCTGCGTGTAGAACAGTAATTGCCAGTGCTTCACGGCAGATTAACATCGCGGAGATCTCTATTTATAGGGGCCGGCGCCGGCGAGGGGAGCGGCGGGTCAGCGCCCCCCCCCCCCTCCCCCCCCCTGGCCGAGCTGCACGCATGCCCGCGGGGCGGCGAGAGCCCGCGGTCCGCGGCGATTAAATATTAGCCCGCGCCGCACCCGCACACAGCGGCGGGTTTCCCCCTCGATACCCGCAGGGCGCTCCCAATAATGGCCGAGAAGCGCCGTCTGATTGAATCGCGGCACAGTGCTGCGCTGGGTGCCAGGCAACGCCACGCCGCGCCGCGCCGCGCCGGCGTTCGTGCAACTCCCCTCGGCAGGTGGGTGCCGGCGTCCTCATCTGCATACCCCCGCTGTAAGCGCCTGTTCACTGGAGTGGCGCGCCGCCCGGCCCAGATTAAGTGCGAGTCCGCGGCCCCCAGCTGCAAATCCTCTCGCGCCCATCTGGCGTGGGTGGTGCGGCGGCGCGATCGCTACGTTAATGCTCTTAGGCTGCAGCACTTCCTTCCGCGCCGCTACCTGAAGTGGAGGCCGTATACGGGAAGGCGCATCTATATACACTGAAGGAAAAATAATCTCGACACCAAGGAGGAGTTGTGCGACATAAACGAAAGTTGATGTGCGTGTTTCTACTTCTGAAAGATGGCGTCTATTCAAACACCGTGCCAGTCGCGTTCGAGTGGTGCTGGTAGCGCCATTATGATGATTTTTTTATCAGACTTACTTTAAATACGCGCTGGAACGGTCGTGAGCGTTAGTTACCTTTGAGATTGGACGTGATGAGTTGATTTATTCATGAATGCCTCACCTCACTGAGATTGAACGTAGTCGTGTAATAGCTTTAAGGCCGGCCGGTGTGGCCGTGTGGTTCTATGCGCTGCAGTCTGGAACCCCGAGACCGCTGCGGCCTCAGGTTCGAATCCTGCTTCGGGCATGGATGTGTGTGATTTCCTTAGGTTAGTTAGGTTTATGTAGTTCTAAGTTCTAGGGGACTGATGACCTCAGATGTTAAGTCCCATAGTGCTCAGAGCCATTTGAACCAGTCTTTGATTTCTCTTGTCTTCATGGTCCTTAGGCGAGGTGTATATTTCTGGAAAAAAAGTCCTTCCAGCCAGGCATTCCCATATGAAGTAAAGGAATATTTCCGTAATATTCGCGTGTATTCGCACCTACTAACAACATACCCAGCGGTATGCCTCTGAATTGCTTCGAGGAATTCCACTGTGGAACGTAGAGGAGAGAGTTCGTAGGTGGAAAGGGGAAGAGTACATGTAAGGCTTCTACGAGGGGTGGGAACTATTTATGACGTGATAGAAAACGAATTGGGAATCAATATTGATGACAAAGGTGATCCAGTATTACAGCTAGAGTTTAACTGAGCTTTAGAAGACTGGTGGACAAATAACACGGTAGGTACAGAAACAATTGTTCGGAATTTCTGTAATCACTGGTGCTAGTAGCAACCTGACGACTAATCACGTTGGTGTGCAGAATATGTGAGACTGAAGGCATACCGTTCGAATTTCGGGAAAAATATCGTACACACAATCCCAAATATAGGAAGCGGGGACAGGGGCCAAAACTATCGTACAATGAGATTTACAGGTCATGCATCAAAGCTGCAGACAAGAATAATATATAGAGGAATGGGAAAGAAAATTAAGGGGCAGTTAGATGACGATCATTTTGACTTTCGGAAAGGAAAAGGCACCAATGAGGCAGGACTGATGTTGCGATTGATAATGGAAACAAGACTTAAGAAAAATGGAGATATTTCAGTTGAATTTGTCGACCCAGAAAAAGCGTTCCACAGTGTAAAATGGTGCAAGATGTTCGAAATTCCTAGAAAAACAGGTGTAAGCTATAGAGAAAGGTAGGTAACATTTATCCATAAGAAGGAACAGTAAGAATGTAGGACCAAGAATGAAGTGCTTGGATTAAAAGTATGTAAGACCAGGTTGTAGCCTTTCTGCTTTGCTGTTCAATCTGTATACCAATGAAGCAATGATGGAAATAAAAGATACGTTCAGGAGTGGGATTAAAATCCGAGTGAAAGAATATCAGGATTCAATGATGACGTTGCTATCCCCAGTGGAAGCGAGAAAGAATTAAGGACAGACTGAACGAAATTAACTGTGTGCTGAGCACAGGATATTGTCTGAGAGGAAACAGAAGAAAGACGAAAGGTGGGGAACAGCACAAACGAGATTAGTGTTAGCATCCGCATCAAAAAAAAGTTGGGGACCACGAATTCTGCTACCTTGGAAACAACATGACTCATAAGGGACGAAGCAAGGAGGTCATAAAGAGAAGACTAGCACAAGCAAAGACGGGGCTCCTGACCAATTCTAATAGTATCAAAGATAGGCCTTGGTTTTAGGAAGAAATTCCGTAGAATATACGTTTGGAGAGCAACAGTGTATGGTAATGGATCATGGGTTGTGGGTGAAGCTGAGAAGAACAGAATCGAAACTGAGATTTGCTGCTACAGAAAGATGATCAAAATTAAAGGGACTTATGAGGACGTTCTCAGCAGAGTCGGCGAGGGTAGAAATACATTGGTGCGCAAAACTAACTTTCACAGATGTGTTACTGCCAAATGCCAAATAACATAGCTCGATGAGACTTGGACCATACGCAGAAATGACTACCACAATATTGTACAGATGGTAAATGAAAGAAATATCGTATGAGACGAACAGAAATTACACTTTTATTCAAGAAGGATAATGAGACTGAAGTCGTCGCGATTTATGACGGAGCCGGCCGCTGTGGCCGAGAGATTCGAGGCGCTTCAGTTGGAACCATGCGGCTGCTACGGTCGCAGGTTCGAATCCTGCCTCGGGCATGGATGTGTTTGATGTCCTTAGTTTAGTTAGGTTTACGTAGTTCTAAGTCTAGGGACCTGATGACATCAGATGTTAAGTCCCATAGTGCTGAGAGCCGTTTGATTTTTTGCACCGTTCCTTCAACTGCCTCATGTTGTGGGGTCAGCCCCATTTAGCTCTATGGTCACTGTCACCCTACGCTTTTTGTTGTCCAATTTTCTGTGAACGACTGGGAGACCTCTGGCAACACGCTCCCGCGCTTTCACACATTTCCCGGAGTTGTTAATATGATGTGTTACTTTATCTATCTCGTCCTTAAATTTTTCAGTACAGTGTACATGGAACACATTGAGAACAAAAAGGGACAAGCTAACAGGACATGTTTCAAGACTTTAGTGTACAATAACTTCCATGGTACTAGATGGAGCTGTAGAGAATAAAATCTGCATGGAATATAGCCATCAAAAAATTGAGAACATACCGTGTAGATGCTCTTTCGAAATGATGAGGTTGGTATAGGAGAGGACATGGTGATGGGCAGCATCAAATCAGTGGAGTCGAAGCCATTGCATTGCTTTTGTTCGCCAGATTCCAATCCAAAAGTAAGACCAAATCCCCTTGTTGCAAATGCTGATTCATTATGTGATATTCATAACATATGTATCTCCTTTTAACAGGAGCTTTTTTTTAGTTTTCAAAGTTCTTATTACTTCATATCTCTCACTGCGCTGGCTGTTAGGGAAAGTACGAGCATAGATGTTAGGTTCACAGAAATGGGAGTGGCTGGAAGACTTCTTAAGTAATAAGATCCAGCACGTTAGTCTCGAAGGCGAGTCTTCATCAGAGAGAAGGGTATCGTCATGAGTGCTCTAGGGAAGTGCGATATAGCCGCTATTACTCCCTACATGCATAAATGACCTGACCGAAAGAGCGATCAGCAGTCTCCGGCCCTTTGCTGATGATGCCATGGTATACGGGAGGATGGGGTCGTTGAGTGACTGTAGGAGGATACAAGATGACCTAGAGAGCCAGCTCTAAATGTAGAAAAATGTAAGTTCATGAAGATGAGTAGGAAAGAGTGTGCTGCTTGATACAGTTAGGTCGATTACATAAATAGACGTACGGCTACAAAGCAATTTAAAATTGAACGTTCATTTTGCGATTGTCGTGGGGAAGGCGAATGAGGTCGATTTAGGTTGACTGGAAGAGCTTTAAGAAAGCGTGATTAATGCGTAAAGAAACTTCATTGACTGTATATAACGCTAGTGCGACCCAATCTTGAGTACAGCTTTGTTTGGGATAGCCATCAGTTCGGATTAAAGAACCGTATCGTAACAATTTAGAGGTGGGCTGACAGATTTGTTACCGGTAGGTTCGATCAACACACATTTGGTTCGGAGCTGCTTCAGGAGCTCAAACGGGAAATCATTGGACGGATCCTACTGCCGCCGACGTACAAGTCGCGCAAGGACCACGAGTATGAGAGAAACTAGAACTCTTACGGATGTAGATCGACAGTCGTTTCTTGCTCGCTCTATTTCCGAATGGAACAGGAAGGGAAATGACAACATGCCCTTCGTCACGCACCCTACGGTGGCTTACAGAGTATTTACGTAGATGCAGATCGTCTGTGCCAACGGCCTTGCAGCAGTGGTAACAGCGGTTCCCGTCAGATCACAGAAGTTAAGCGCTGTCTGGCTGGGCTAGACCTTGGATGGGTGACCATCTGGTCTGCCGAGCGCTGTTGGCAAGCGGGGTGCACTCAGCCCTTGTGAAGCAAACTGAGGAGCTGCTTGATTGAGAAGTAGCAGCTCCTGTCTCGTAAACTGACATACAACCGGGAGAGCGGTGTGCTGACCACATGCCCCTCCACATCCGTGTCCAGTGACACCTGTGGGCTGAGAATGACACGGCGGCCGGTCGGTACCGTTGGGCCTTCATGGCCTGTTCGGGTGGGGTTTAGTATAGTTTTAGATTATCTGTAACTGTGGACTCAAAATATCAAGCACTAGCATCCACCCGCCGTTCCTCTGTTCATTCAAAATCTCTCTCGTCTCGAGGATTTGGAGGAGACGGTGAGTGGGTGGGGGCTAGGATCGCACCGAATGCAGCCTGCGCTGAGATTAGTGAAGATGGGGCCAGCACAGCGTGTGCCTCCCTCACCCGGGGGACTTCCCCGCGCACAGTTGCAGAGCGGCCCTCCGCCGGCTCGGACGCAAGCACGCGGACCAGCGCGCCAATCACGGCGCGGGACGCACCAATACAGGCGATTCAATCAGGACCGCCCCGAGCGGCCGGCGCTGCAGCCGGAGCTGGAGCTGGAGCTGGAGGTGGAGGCGGAGGTGCAGGTACCGCCGGCAATCTGCCGCACTTGATTACCGACCTCACAGTTTGATGAGCCCGATAATGGCGCGGGGACGAGGCCAATAGTCCGAGTGCTATCGACCACCGCGCACCGCACACTGCGGGCGGCCGCCGCTTTGGGAGCCAGGGGGCGGCCCCAGACCGCAGCTTCTGCGAGGGCTGCGTTCCGCTGCGGTGTGGCCAGCACGAGACACTAACTTACCGAGACGACTCTTCACAGGCGGCCGAAATTTTTCGACAGGAGAGGAAAACTAAGATGTTCTAGGCATAAATTTGGAAATAATGTAATAAGTGGTAGTATCTGTAACTTGTTGGAAGTTCATATTACAATTTCTTTCTAGCCATTTCTACACTGCCGGAAAAAAATGGAACACCCTCATGAACAAGTTGATTTTTATGATATGTAATGTGACATGTATGAGTAGTTCAACTGAGTAAGATTCCATACAAATTATAAAAATGTATGTATGTATGTTTCCCCACATCTCCTCCTAAACAGCGGGATCGATTTCAATCAAACTTGGTACACATACATTTACTGTCTGGAAATATCGACTGTGGGGTGAGGCCCACACAGCTATCATAGGTGTGTGTGTGTGGGGGGGGGGGGGGGGGGGTGAGGGTGATACGGCAGTGTAGCCCTGAGTGCGAGAACGCCCATATTTTATTTGTCCAGTATTTGAGAATGAGAGTGTAAGATGGCAAGAACTGTACCCCTTGCATGAAGTCATTAAGGATCATCGAACTCACGCTGAGCGATCAGTAAGGCTGAACAAAAATGACTGACAAGGCACAATGCATCTTGTAGAGGGTATGGTGTAGACGTATTGGAATAATTAATGTTGGGTGATGGTTTTAAAGTAATTCACGCGACGTGAAAACTTTGTGAAACACGTCGATTTACTAGAGGCTAGTTCATCCCAGGGAAGTATTCAGGGTTGACCATGGCGCGCAGCTGGGAGAGTGCCAAAGGGAAGCGACAGTAGGCAGCTTAGGATGGCTCAAACACTGAGAAAGCGGTTATGGGGCAAGGCCTCCAGCTGCCTTAAGATGAGTGACAGTGAGGGGGGGGGGGGGGGTGGTTGACCCCATGCTGGTGTACCGGGAAGCAGATGGAGAACTTGTACACCTGTTGATAAATGTCCGTCATCCCGTTTTCAGTGAACTATACGAGAAAGCCGTGCAAAGCTACGGTGGAGCAGTCAACAGAGGCCAAAAATATGCGTCTTCATGACTATAGCAACTTCACGCTGAATTCACAGTCCGCAGAATCTAAAGTAAATCAGGTGAAGAGCGACAGAATGAAATACGCCGGCCTCTGATGGGAGCATAGGACCAAGAAATTTGAAGTACTCTCCTGGGAGTCAGAATTCCGGAAAAATTGGTGTTTTGTGCAGACACTGATCTTGATGGGTGTCCTGGGAGGAGCTAAATAGCAGAAGTTGAGAGGAAGGGAAATTTTGTGGGAATTTGTTCACTTCCCAGAGCAGGCATTGGTCGGCGCTGGTAAGCAACACATAATTAACGCAACTTGCTCTGCAATTGGCTTAAGTGATTTTGCTGGAGGGGAAACCGAGGCGGAGAGCGGACTGGCAGAAGTCTCTGTAGTGGTCTTCCGTTCCCAGCTTGCCTAGAGTGCGTTCTTTACTCAGCTTGCCTGAGGGAGAGTGAGCATCTCTGCAGTTTAGGACTTAGTAAACGGAACGATTGAGCTTGGAGATAGAATGTTTTCGTTCAGTTATGTACTTTCAAGATAGCTAGGAATGAATAGACGAGTGCAGCCTTGCAGCACCACGAGGTCGGCCGACGTCCGCACAACGCAGCTTCCCGACACGCTGAATTCGGTGATATTGCGCCCGCTCTGGCTTGAGTTAGGCCACTGATTAATTTGTTGGTTCACGTCGCCAAAGTTTCCATGAGGGTTTCATGAGCCGTGTATTGTAGAACTCTTCTCGCACTTCGAATTACGCCTAGGTCAATCGATAGGAATTACTTTTGAGTTATCGCGCTTTACTCCACGCAAACGCAATTTATTACCACTGCCTGTTAGGAGAGTCACGTAATGTGATGACTGAAGGTCGTGAGTTAAAATAAATTTGTGCTAATCGACTGCATCTGTTTCCAATCAAGTACCTGAAATCCCAAGTCACTTTCTTAATTAATTTTATGTTCAACATTTGCACCTGGTGTTCAATAGCTGAATATAACATCAATGTGCACCTCTTTTTAGTTAAAAGTGATCAATTCTGAGTCAATTAATGTCAACACTGCCACCGCAGTTCAATCAGGAGTCACAGGGCCTTATTACTTTCTTACCGTTATCCGATATTGCGGCAGTATTGCACTCTGGTGATCTTTTAGCCAATTAGCTGGGGTGAACACACGCCAAAACCAGATAAATGACGGGTGGGGTGTTACAAGAGCACCTAGAGATGTTCAACAAACTTTGCGCGTAGTTTTAAACTTTTACGAAACTTTTTCCAGCCGACGGCTCCCACAAAACGACGAAACGAAAAAAAAATTTTTCGCCCACTATATTTTGCTGTTCATGTAGTATAACTGTCACAAGACTCACGACGTTTTCGTCTTTACTGTTAACTGTATTCGTCGCATACTTCGTATTCACACACACCACTAAACGTACCACAAAAATGAAATCGTTGCCTCACATTTATTCCAGGAGGTACGACGTCAGAAAAACTTAATGACTGAAAAACTACTGCGTCATGCGAAACGTTTTATTTGTTACTTATTTGGCACGAAAACTGTTCGCAACACATTTCGCAGGCAGTATTCATATATGCCGCTGAATGTACCTAGAAAAATATATCATTTTATCACACATATTTCAGGAGATATGTCGTCGAATTTTGAAATGCGAGACGAAACTGCCTCATCAGTCACGACGTTTTAATTTATTAGTTCTTTGCTACTAACTCTATTCACAACACCTTGCGAAGACGTGGACACATATACCACTGGATATATCTGCAATATTAAATCATTGAACAGCACATAGTTAATGATGAGGCGTTATAAACTGCTTGGAAATGAAATTGCAGGGCAAAATTCGTTATAAATACAGATGAAATATGTGTAAAAATACACGTGAAATATATTTGAAATGTGGGTACGTGAGCAAAGCCACGGGTAAAAACTCATCCTAAACCGCTGGAACGATTTTAGTCAGATTCGTTAAATATGTTAGTTACAATCAAGAAAGAAATACTGTAGGGGTAAGAACCGCCATCCTCCTTTTGGGGTGAGTGTGATAACGTGGAGAGAGAAGGGAGGGCATCCCCCCCCCCCCCCCCCCCGCCCCCTCGCTAACAGTAACCTTTCCAAATCCGTCTCTAACCATGCCGACACTGAGCAACAGTTGGATAAAGGCGTAAGCAAAAAGAAGAAGAATAGACGGAGAGAGGGTATCATTGAAGATGATGGAAACGAGATGTAAGTAGACATGGATGAAACTCACGAGCTCAACAATCACACAGCGTTACGAAACTGATGACCAAGCTATGAATTATAATGAAGGAATCGTGGTAGATTAACGTCAGTCTTTCTTGTATGATTCGTAGTACAGACTAGATTAAATTTATTCTGCTCCAAGACCTTCAGTCCCTGCTTCTTTGTTAACATCTAAGAATGGTACAACTGGAGCACCTTATGCAGTAGTTTTGGGGGTAAAACTAAGAAGCAATGTGAAATGGGCGTTCACATAAACTCACTACTACCAAAGACGACTGGAATACAGACTTCTTGAAAGGGTACTGGATTCGATAGCATCTATAAAGGAAATGGCATACAAGACGTAGGTGCAAGCAATTGTAAAGTACTGTTCCAGTGTCTGGAGTCCTTCCCAAGTGAGCATGACAGCAGAAATCGAACGAATTCAGAGACGCACTACTACGATTGTAAGTCGCTGGTGCTGGTCAAGCAAAGGCGTAGAACAAATGTTCGGGGAACCTGAATGAGAATTCTTGGAAGAGAGACAAGGCTTTTTTGAGTAACTGTTTTGGGTGAAATTAGAAAATTTGTATTCTATTACTGTGAGAGGTCAGTGTTTTGTGGCAGTCACGTTGAGTGGAATAAATGCTGTCGTTCTTCCAGCTGCACCAAGCTGTTAAAATGTCGCGAGCTTTCGACCAGGTACTCGTTGGCCATTGTAAAGTGGAGTGACTGCCGATGGGATGACGATATGCCCTCGTGTACGTTATCTGCCGGCTGTGGCGTCCGTGGTACCACGCTTTTACCATACGCTATCTGATAAAAAGCATTCGTACACCTCTACGTAATGCGGAACTGATCAGTAGAGGACATGAAACGTAGACACGCCAGTATAAAAGGAGTCTATAGAGAAACAGTTGGGTGGGTCAAGAGAGCTCAGGAACATGGAACGTGGAGCAGTCATTGCATGTCACCTGACTAACAAATCTGTCAGGGGCATTCCTTCTAAAACTGCCCAAGTCGGCTCTTGGTGATGTGATTGTGAAGGGTAAACGAAAAGGAACGTCCAAAGCTAAATTAAGAAGAGACGGAATTGATATTGTGACCATCGAGCATTATGAAGGATGGTTTTAAAAAATTGCATGAAATCAACGGAAGGAATAACTTGTGAGTTCCAAAGTACCACCAGCAGTCCAGCTAGCACAATGATTGCGCCTAGGGAGTTGAAAGCAATGGGGTACGTAAGTCGAGCAGTTCATAAGCCATCCATTCCCACAGACAATTCTAAGGGGTGCTTGGAGTGGTGTAAAAAGCGACGGCACTGAACGGTAGATGACTGGAAACAAGTATTTGGAGCGACGAATCACGGAGTACCCTCTGTCAGTCAAATGCATGGGTTTGAGTTTGGAGAATGGTTGAAGAACCTCACCTGTCATCGTGTGTAGTGTATGAGGTGGTGTTACAGTAAGGGGATGTTTATCGTAGGGTGTGTTCGCCTTATTGAGCTTAAGAAAATGCTAAATGCGGAAGGATATGAACACACTTCAGTGTATTGTGTTCCACGTAAGGTAGAGGAACAGCTTGGGTGCTATGGCTGTATTAGCATGTCAGTGCACCCTGTGAGGTGATGGTTTGTGGACAATAACCTGCCCATAGGGCCGACCTGAAGCCAATGGAACACTTTTGGAGTGAATTAGAAAGTTGGCTTCGCTGCAGATCCTAGCGTCCAGCATCTGGTTTCGGCTCTTGAGCAAGAAAATGCTGCTCTATTTCTAGAGACATTCAGAGAGCTCACTGTATTGGTTCAGATGGTTCAAATGGCTCTTAGCAATATGGGACTTAACTGCTGATGTCATCAGTCCCCTAGAACTTAGAACTACTTAAACGTAACTAACCTAAGGACATCACACATATCCATGCACGAGGCCGGATTCGAACCTCCGACCGTAGCGGCCGCGCGTTACAGACCGTAGCGCCTAGGACCGCTCGGCCACTTCGGCCGGCTCACTGGATTGGTCCCTCAGCATAACATAGAAGGATGAAGAAAACTTGTTGGTCTTCGAAAGAAAAATTATCAGAAGGATCTTTGGACCTATCCAGGAAGGGAGGTCGTGGAGACGTAGAAAAAACCAAGAACTGTATGAGCTGATGAGGCAACCGAACATCGTTCAAAACCTGAAAGCGCAGAGAATAAGCGTGTCAGGCCACATTGCTAGGAGACCAGACACCTCTCCGGCAAAAACCGTACTTACGGGAAGACATGATGGTACCCGTCCAAATCGGAAGACCCAGGAAGCGATGGGAGGATAAGAGGGGCGTTTGAAAAGTCCGTCCAAAAATAAAAACTACTTACGTGTTTGGGGTAAACCTTTTTTATTTTTCGACATAGTCTCCTTTTAGACTTATACGCTTCGTCCAACGCTGTTCTAATTTGTTGATCACTTCCGAATAATAGGAATTGTCCAAGTCTGCAAAATAGCTAGTAGTTGCTGCAATCACCTCCTCGTTTGAATAAAATCTTTGTCCCGCCAGCCATTTCTTCAAATTGGGGAACAAATAGTACTCCGAGGGAGCCAAGTCCGGAGAATAGGGGGGATGTGAAACGAGTTGGAATTTCGCGACCACAATTGCTGAGTTGTGTGCTGGTGCATTGTCGTGATGGAAAAGGACTTTTTTGCTGTCCAATCGCCTGCGTTTTTCTTGCAGATCGGTTTTCAAACGGTCCAATAACGATGAACAATATACACCTGTAATAGTTTTACCCTTTTCCAGATAGTCGCTGAGGATTACCCCTTGCGAATCCCAAAAGACAGTCGTCATTGCCTTTCCGGCCGAAGGAACGGTCTTCGCGTTTTTTGCTGCAGATTCTCCCTTGGTAATCCATTATTTTAGCCTTTCCGGCCGAAGGAACGGTCTTCGCATTTTTTGCTGCAGATTCTCCCTTGGTAATCCATTGTTTAGATAGTTATTTGATATCACGAGTATACTAATGTATCCATGTTTCATCCACAGTGACGAAACGACGCTTAATGTCCTATTGATTCTTTCCGAACAACTGCAAGCCATCCTTGCTACACTTCACACGATTCCGTTTTTGGTCAAGCGTGAGCAATCGTGAAACCCATCTTGCGCATAGCTTTCTCATGTCCAAATGTTTATGCAAAATATTATGTAGCCGTTCATTCGAGATGCCCACAGCACTAGCAATCTCATGCACCGTGACTCTGCTGCCATCCATCACCGTATCATTGATTTTATCAATGATTTCTAGAGTCGTAACCGCCACAGGGCGTCCAGAACGTTCAGCATCACTTGTGCGCATATAACCACTCCAAAAATTTTGAAACCACTTATAAGCTGTTCTGATCGAGGGTGTAGAGTCACCGTAGCGTTTATCAAGCTTCTCTTTAGTCTCCTGAGGGGTTTTGCCTTTCCTAAAGTGGTATTTAATCACCACACGAGATTCTTTTTCGTCCATTTTTTGACAACCACTCGACTGCCTTGATTCACACGAATGCCAAACACAAAAAAATAGACCAATGTGGCTGAAACTTGGTGTGCGTTCTTTCCAAGGATGCAACTAACTAAAGACGACGTCGGTACGCGCCTGTGGTGCCACTTCTCGGACTTTGCACGGACTTTTGAAAAGTCCCTCGTACAGAAAGACCTCTGCCAACTAAGAGTTCGTGACAACTGGATCGAAAGTGCACAAGATCGCCTTGTATGAAGTACCGTTGCGAGGTTGGTGCATGATCTAAAGGGTCCTCGATTGCCGGTTGGATGATTGATTGAATAGATGTCTGGGTACCGTTGATCAGATATTGTACAGGCAATCAATTCACCCGATAAGCTGGCTGACCATACACAGCAGACCTGTTATGGGACCTGTGGAACCTGGCCGTAGGCGATCCTCTCGTAGTCCTGACACGGGAGAGAGTCCGATGGACGTGTCTGGTGTGTGCGGTGGGGGAGGGGGGCGGGGGAGAGAGGCACTAGCGCGGTGTCAGGGTCTGGTTCGTGGCGCGCAGCAGTTGGCGTGAGGGCTGGGCCTGCAATTTGGGGCGACTGTGGCGCAGTTAGAGCACGCTGGCCGCGCCCGCCAGATACGCATCTGCGTTTTCAGCGGCCAGGCCGGGCCGCGGACCGCCGCGCCGGTGCGTTCCGCGATGGCGCGCGATAAGCTCGGCCAGCGCGGTCTCGTTTCCCGGTAGCGCGGGCTCTGCTCCACCGCTCCCAGCCCATGCATGAGTCGCCGTGTCCTTTGATAACCGCGGCGCTGACAGCGGCCAACCTGCGCCCGCTTTCGAATGACATAATGTGGAAATCGGCGGAGCATTTAGACCGCAAGGTGACCACAAATGAGGCGCCATAATCCGGAATAGAGGCGCGAAATACAGATGGCCAAGCGATGCTCTTTCCTACTCGTGGTGGAACCACAGAACAGGGCTGTTTCTCGCAAGCAAAGGATGAGAGGTTCCGTGCCCTCTTTTGTCATGCCTCTTCTCATTTACACCAAATTTACTAATGTTCTATGTCATTGCACGATAGTAACAGGCCGAATAAGGTTTTTGTAATGAGAGTATTTGTACTGAGAGCTCAAAAGAAAATACTTTTCACTTGATTCCTAAACATGTTGTTTTCCTTCCCTGGGTGGCCTGTGCGAGGCGAGCGTCGGAGGACGCGGCACACTGAGTTTCCGGTTGGGGGCTGCACTTCCCTGAATTCTGAGGGGTTCGTACAATGGGCTTAAGCGCCTGGCGGAACGAGTGGCGTCGGTCGAGTTTCGCCTATTGTTTGCAGGGCGAAACGACCTGCGAGAAGTCTGACTGTCGCCACAGTTTGTGTGTTTACCGTTTCGGCGCGTCCGGAACAAAGATTCCTGGCACCGACTGACTGCATTGTCCCTATGATTCTGGGATCTGGATTGTGGATCATGCCCTGCTGGGCGCGACTGTCTGGCGCCGGATGGCCGGTGGTCTAGGCAGTTTGTTTTCGTAGCCGGCCAAACGGCAAGTTCAGTGCCCTCAGCTGACTAGCAGAGTCCTGATTGGTCAACTTAAACTGAGGCTGGATGGCGTCATAAAGCCCTGCTCGAAATTGGAGGGAACGGTTGCTGTTGGCGCCAATGATGCTCTGAGACAGCGTGGGGGAATTTTGGAATCAGAACTGAATGCTGATTCGCAGTTTTCGAGGAGAGTAGGGAACTGAGCAAGACTGGCCTCGCTGCTGGCATCGCATCACAGAGTGGGTTTCGGGATCCGATCTTCCTCGGAGTCTGACGGTATTGCGACTTGGTCGCTCGTTTTCGGCAGAACTTAGAATTCTCGGACAGCCTTCGTAGCCAGGGGCTGACACAGTGTTGCTGCACGGCAGAAGTCGGCGCCTGCATCAACAGGAAGCTGTCTACCGACGATGTGCTGCAGATTTCAGAACTAGTACAGTATTTTGCGGCTCCGGCGTTGTAGGTCCTTATCAATTTTATACCGAATCCCTCAGCAGCACGCGCAGTCACTTTGCTACAAGTCCATCTTGCTTGTTCCTCCATGTGATTCCATTTGAGCTCTCACCGCTATTTCCGATACTGCTATATAGTCGGTAGATTAATATTTGATTCATTAGGACCTCCAGTAATTATCGTCAACCTATTGCATCACAGAGAGTAGGAGACCCTGCTCAAAAATAAATAAATAAATAAATAAATAAATAAATAAAATAAAATAGTTCAAATGGCTCTGAGCACTATGGGACTTGTAAGGTCATCAGTCCCCTAGAACTTAGAACTACTTAAACCTAACTAACCTAAGGACATCACACACATCCATGCCCGAGGCAGGATTTGAACCAGGGACCGTAGCGGTCTCGCGGTTCCAGACTGTAGCGCCTATAACCGCGCGGCCAACCCGGCCGGCCCGCTTGTTTTCGATCCAACTGTAATTCTCATAATATTTCAGTATACGCTATCCTTTAACCGCCGGCCGCGGTAGTCGCGCGGTTCTAGGCGCGCAGTCCGGAACCGTGCGACTGCTACGGTCGCAGGTTCGAATCCTGCCTCGGGCATGGATGTGTGTGATGTCCTTAGGTTAGTTAGGTTTAAGTAGTCCTCAGTTCTAGGGGACTGATGACCACAGCTGTTAAGTCCCATAGTGCTCATAGCCATTTGAACCTATCCTTTAACTTACTGTGTGTGTGGACAATCATGTGCATTTATGTTCTGATGTATAATAAATCTCATTGTAATACTTAATCCGCATATCATTTCGTAGATATAGGCAGAATCCCATTTCCTGTTGTTTATTATGATAAAGTTCTCTATTTTTGAGTAGATTACGATTTTTATAAATTATTGTGAGTGAACTCCTTATTTTACCAACTAGCAGGATCCACCACCATTTCCTTCCGTTACCATTGCACGCACAATTAATTGTCTGGTGGAAAAGGGGGGGGGGGGTCGAGTGCATGTCTCGCTCTCATGAAAAATTCGTCTGAATTAAAGAGGTACAAATTCTTCTCCTCCCCGGCACCTCGCAAGAAATGGTCTTATTCGCGCACTCACAGGAAAACGAAGTGGAAGACTAAATAGACTGAACATTTAGGATGCATGGCACTCCACAGTTTTCGTGTACTTTTAACAATACCTCTAAATACCTCAAAACAGTGCAACTGTTATGTATTATTCCAGTAAAACATCAAAGCTCCGACTCGCTGCGGCCGGAAAAAGATGCTGCAACAACGGGACCAACGACGACTGAAGGGAATCGTTCAACGTGATGGAAGTGCAACCCATCCGCACGTTGCTGCAGATTTCAATGCTGGGCCATCAGCAAGTGTCAGCGTGCGAATCATTCAAAGAACCATCATCGATGTGGCTTTCGGAACCGAAGGCCCACACGTGTACCCATGATGACTGGACGACACAAAGCTTTATGCCTCGCCTGGCCCCGTCATGGTCGACATTGGACTGTTGATGACTGGAAACGTGTTGCCTGGTCGGACGAGTCTCGCCTCAAATTGTATCGAGCGGTTGGACGGATACGGGTGTGGGGACATCCTCATGAATCCATGGACCCTGCATGTCAGCAGGAGACTGTTCAAGCTGGTGGAACCTCTGTAATGGTGTGGGGCGAGTGCAGTCTGACGGGCGACACGTACGTAAGCATTCTATATGATGATCTGCATCCATTAATGTCCACTGAGCATTCCGATGGAATTAGGCAATTCCAGCAAGGCAATGCGACACCGCACACAGCCAGAAGTGCTACAGAGTGGCTCCAGGAACACTCTTCTGAGTTTAAAGTATTCCGCTGGCCACCAAACTCCCCAGACATGAACGTCAATCAGCATATCTGGAAGGCCTTGCAACGTGTTGTTCAGGAGAGATATCCACCCCTTCGTACTCTTACTGATTTATGGACAGCCCTGCAGGATTCATGTTGTCAGTTCCCTCCAGCATTACTTCAGACTTAAGTTGAGTCCATGCCACGTCGTATTGCGACTCGTCTGCATGCTCGCGGTGTCCCTACACGATATTAGGCACTTTTGTGCAATTGTTTTTGTTCGTGAGGTAAGGTATGCGTGACTAACTTTGGATACACTTTCCTATTGTTCAGAACATTCTGCCGGACGGCTTGGACACTTGATTTTGAGATGTTCCTTGGCGATTTGTGACCCTCCAACTTTGGCACACTAATGCCGCACGTCCACTACTTAACATCGTCTGCTTCGGCTGCTGCGTGCCAAGTGAATGGGCCGGATTCCCGAGCGGCTAGCAGTTGCTCTCCTTACGGGGACTGGGTGTTACGTTAACGTTACGCTTGTGTCGTCATATAATTCTACTGCTTAGCTGAAAGCCAAGGGTAAAATTACCGGTATATCCGGAAATAATTGAATTAATATATTGTTAATGGGTAGTTTTACGTGCACGTAGATGAATTCCACTTACTTCCAGTCACAGAATTTTAACGAAGCCAAATTATCCAATAGAAACGGAAATTAAAGAATTGTTTATTTCTTTGCAGACGAAAACTGTCAATACTAAAGTAGAGTAAATACATGCGCGAGAGACTACCTGCAGGCAACTAATATGTATTTCTTTCTACAGGAGAATTTTTTTTTAAGTTCCCTTCATAGAAATATACATATTTCTCAGAAATTGTACATGGAAGATTAACATTTTTTCAGTTGTATGGATCATGTTAAGCAGAACAGAGAACGTAATTGAAGAAATGAAAAGAATAATGTGTGCTAAGAAGGATTTACTGGTGACACGCTCTTTCATCTGCATCTACATCTACATTTATACTCCGCAAGCCACCCAACGGTGTGTGGCGGAGGGCACTTTACGTGATACTGTCATTACCTCCCTTTTCTGTTCCAGTTGCGTATGGTTCGCGGGAAGAACGACTGTCTGAAAGCCTCCGTGCGCTCTCGAATCTCTCTAATTTTATATTCCCTTTATGAATTTCTTAGTAGAAACAACTAGTGTGAGTGTGAGTGTTTGCGCACGTGTGTGTGTGTGTGTGTGTGTGTGTATGTGTGTTTACTGTGTAAACACTCAGTAAATGCACAGTTTTTGAGCTGAACACCATATTATACTGTAAGAAAATAATATTAAGCAACTTGTTCCCGAAGAGATTAAGTTCTAGGTCTAATAAAAACTGCCATCAGATTTATTTGATCTGGAAACTTGATCTTGACCTTCCTCCAACCCAATGTAGGCTTTGTAATAGAACATATGAGTTCCTGTGCATATATTTCCGTATGATATTCGACAAAATACACGCGACTCGAGGTGTAAGTTCTATGTAATATACGTGTGACACACATGTGCGTTCAACCAGCATGTCCCCGCACGCGCACGGAGAAAAATGCGTCCGTCAACTTGCACATAAGACATGTGACCAACTAGCTCTGCAACACTTACCACAGGAATAATTTCAATACATCTGTCTAACGAGGCACCGAGGTTTACCTGAAAAGAGAAAAAAAACATCATGAGTTTTTTTGGTACTCTTAGGGAAGAATATAGTCTAGAAACATAAAATATATATATAATCTGACAGGGAGGAGGGGGAAATTAGTGTTTAACATCCCGTCGACAACGAGGTCATTAGACACGAAGCACAAGCTCGAATTAGGTAAGCATGGGGAGGGAAAGGAACCATCCCGGAATTTTCCTGAAGCGATTTAGGGAAATCACGGAAAACCTCAATCAGGATGGCCGGACGGGGATTTGAACCGTCGTCCTTCCGAATGCGAGTACAGTGTGCTGAACACTGTGCCAGACGCCCCCCCCCCCCCCTCCCCCACCCCCATAGTATTGTATGTCTGACATCACAACGTAACGTGTTTAGTTGGTCTTGCGTCATTTTCTTATTTTCATTAGAGTACAAAGTGACATAGTGTCTTTACAATAAAAATATGTACCGAAAAAAAAGAAGAAACTCTGGAAAGTGGAAAATGAAACTACAGAAATTTATTGTACTTCCTCTTTCATAACCCAGATAGAACGAGAAGAAGCGACAACAGTCAAAAGGCCATTAGGAACAAAACGTCACGTACTGAAATAGAGTGATTTAAGAAGAAATTGAAACACTGCAGCAGGATGACCCAGTTTCACTAAAAGACAATCATAATTTCAACTGCTGCATAAAATGACCACTTACAACAAACTTATTTGAAATTGTACGAGGGGCATTCAATAATAAATACAACACTGTTTTATGAAAACAAATTGGTTTTAGTCAGGATTCCAACGCACCATATTATTCCCCACTCTCTTGGCTACAAAACACTGTTTTTCAACACAATCTTCGTTCGATGCGAAGAAACTTGCGCCACCTTACTGGGAGGGCCTGCATTGCCGCATTCCATCGCTCTACTGGTAGACGTAGGAGCCAACGTCTTGCTGCATGTATGATCTCCCCATCATAAACGTATTGCCTACCGTGGAATACATCCTTCATTGGGCGAAACAGATGGAAGTCGGAAAGTGCGAGACCCGGGCTGTAGGGTGGATTAGGAAGAACAGTCCAGCGACGTTTTGTGGGCTCCAGTCAGGTGCGAGACTTGTGTGAGGCCTTGCGTTATCATGGAGAAGCTCGTTTGCATCACCTCGAGTGAGTGTCCACACGTTTCAACACTGCAGGGGTCAGCTGTGTGCGGCCGGTCGGCAAGCGGGAAATCGGACAGTTTTAATCGACCTTTTCTGCGATGATGACAGATACCGCGTCCAAAGATTCGGCGTGTTCACTGCCAGGTCTCCATAGACATTTTGCAAGCTCCTATGAGTATCTGCGATGCTCTGGTTTCCACCAAAGGAAACTCAATCGCCGGCCGGAGTGGCCGAGCGGTTCTAGGCGCTACAGTCTGCAACCGCGTGACCGCTACGGTCGGAAGTTCGAATCCTGCCTCGGGCATGGATGTGTGTGATGTCCTTAGGTTAGTTAGCTTTAAGTAGTTCTACGTTCTAGGGGACGGATGACCTCAGAACTTAAGTCCCATAGTGCTCAGAGCCATTTGAACCATGAGTGAAACTCAATACAGCTCTCTGCTTGGAATGCACCTCCGTTACACACGTCATTCTGAAGGCTACGTATAAAGCTCCCACCTATCGAAACTTAATGAAACTATAGTGGTTGAAGCGGGAACACTCCGCGATGTCCGACAAGAAATCCCGCATTTTTCCAGTAGAAATTAACCTAGAAAAAAAAGTGTTGCATTACTTATTAAACGCCCCTCGTATGTAAGGAATGGGAAAAAGTATGTAATTGCTGAGTCGAACGTATTCGGGAAAGATGAGAGAAAAATAGATACTCATCTTCATTTCCAGGAAACCTGGCGTTACTGTCAGAATTTCCCCGTTCCTCTTTTTTTCTTTGCTACAGAAATCAGCTGCCATGCTTTAAAAAGTATTCTATAGGGACTGAAGCACGCTCAACTCAACTTTAGAAATCTAATTAAAGAAACAATCCTTCGTTGGAAGCTTCGTGATGTTACTTCTGGGTTATTACTTTTCCTGTAATCGAAAGAAGTACTTTTATATGGAAATGGAGTTTGTGACGAGTTAGTGGAACTAGAAGAAATAATGGAACAGTTTGCTGATACACGTCCACTGGAAATTCCGCAGTTATCACTATCTGGTTTCATACGAACATTAATTGACGCATTGGATCGACTGGGGCCGGGTGCCGTAGCAGCAAAGAGTAGCCCCGTATCGTGAAAAGGGCAAAACAAATTCTCTATGGAAAGGTAGGCGCCTCATTATCGGTTTCCGATTGTTTCAGATTAAAAGGCTATGAGCGGCCGTGTCATTCGCAGTGCTGCCGGTCTTCCACCGCTCATCCATTTGCGGTCTGCGTTCTGATTGTTTGTGGATATCGCTTGATACCAGACGCCCCAGCTTTGCAAATGGAAAGCACTGATGATGAATTACTGCCTTAATAATAGATGGGTTTGAAGCCGGATCGCTCTGCGGTTAAGTTATCTGTTTCGGAGACCTGTGTACGGAATGAAGCGCGAAAAATATTTCTCGCCAGACAAGGTTAGTCATTATCGGCGCTAATACTGGTTATGCTGTACATGTAAAAAATACTTGGGGAAGTACAGGGACATGGTTGAGCAAGCAAAATGATGTGCAGCCGCCTTCGTGGAGGAGGAGGTTGTTAGTGTTTAGCGTCCCGCGGTCATTACGGATGGAGTACAAGATTGGAGTAGGGAAAGCGGCCGTGCCCTTTCGAAGGAATCATCCCCAAATTTGCCTTAAGCCATTTACGGAAACCGCGGAAGCCCTAAATCAGGACGATTGGACGTTGGTTTGAACTGTCGGCCTCCTGAATGAATCATCTTCGTTTTTCTGAATGTTTAGATTAAATTAGGTTACGTATATTTTTCGTTCAAATCGATCCATAGTGAGGAGATCCTCCAGGACGTAGAACATGTCAGAAGCACAAGAACACACAATATATATTTACAGTCGAAAACACACGAGTATGCTAATGTACGTCTCACAGATCCCAGGAGAAATAACAAAAAAAATGGTTCAAATGGCTTTGAGCACTATGGGACTCAACTGCTGCGGTCATTAGTCCCCTAGAACTTAGAACTACTTAAACCTAACTAACCTAAGGACATCACACACATCCATGCCCGAGGCAGGATTCGAACCTGCGACCGTAGCAGTCGCACGGTTCCAGACTGCGCGCCTAGAACCGCGAGACCACCACGGCCGGCGAGAAATAACAGTAGTCATGTATGTGGAATGAGTCAAAATAATTTTAAACGTGTTTAGTTTGTGACGTAATAAACATAGAATAGAAAATCATTTTGCAGCATTTATTTACAATGGTCGCGTTACTGCACTGAATTTGTACAGAAGTCAGATTGTAGTAATATTCGCATTATTTTATATTATCAGTTACTCACACACACACACACACACACACACACACACACACACACACACACACACACACACACACACAGTTGTTTCTACTAATAAATTCTTCAGTGAGGAGTAGAAAGAGTTGGTCACCAATAAATCCCTCAGGATCCTCTTCAAGTTATTGAAAATTTGTGTTCCTGAGTAACTGACACTTTTTAGGATCAAACTGAGTGACTTAACATCTCTGTGAAGATTATTCTTATTTCTAAGACTGATCCCAGGAAGTGAGCTGTTGCTTAGGACTAAGATACATTTTAATGACAAATTTCATTAAGGAATGAATGTATTGGGAAACGGTAATTAATATTACTCTACAGAACATCTTGAGTTCATGCCACAAATAATTCTTATTAAACGTTTTTTAACACGGAAAACTTGAGCTTGGCTTGATGAGCTACCCTCCCCCCCCCCCCCCCCCCCCCCGAAAAAAAATGGTTCAAATGGCTCTGAGCACTATGGGACTTGACTTCTGAGGTCATCAGTCCTCTAGAACTTAGAACTACTTAAACCTAACTAACCTAAGGACATCACAAACATCCATGCCCGAGGCAGGATTCGAACCTGCAACCGTAGCGGTCGCGCGGTTCCAGACTGTAGCGCCTAGAACCGCTCGGCCATTCCGGCCGGCTCATCAGGCCATCACTGACACCGAGACAGAACTGGGTTTGATCAGAAAACACAGAAGACCTCCACTCTGCCCTGCAATGAGATCTTGATTGACACCACTGAAGTCGCAAATGGCGTTGGTTTTGTGTCAGTAGAATGAAAGCTACAGGGCGCCTGGCTCGGATCTGTCCAAAAGTAACAGATTTGTGTCACTGTAGTGTCAGCCGCTGTTCAAACAGGTGGGCCACAGTCATACGCTGAATACGACAGCATTTCCATTTGTTGGTGCCATGTGGATTACGGGAGGGCCGGCCGGAGTGGCCGAACGGTTCTAGGCGCTTAAGTCCGGAACCGCGCGACCGCTACGGTCGCAGGTTCGAATCCTGCCTCGGGCATGGATGTGTGTGATGTCCTTAGCTTAGTTAGGTTTAAGTAGTAGTAAGTTCTAAGGGACTGACCACCTCAGATGATAAGTCCAATAGTGCTGAGAGTCATTTGAACCATTACGGGACGCCGATCTTCTTGCGACAGTACCTTCACGTGTCATGAACAGTTGCTACATTGCTGCCGCTTTTACCTGCAGTATCGCAGAAGGAACATTCAGCTTCCATAGCCCTCTAACACCTCACGCAATGTCAGTCAGCTGTTGACAACGGCATTTTCACCGTCTTATAGGCATTCGTGACTAACATCAATTCACCACGCCCAGTCTCAAAGGTAGCTAGTGCTCACGACCTTTACAGCTCTCATTTAAAGCAAATCTGATTTGCATTTTCGTGGTGGCGCTACTAGCGTCTCTTATGCGGCTAGCGCGAAATTGGCGTAGACATCTTTCAGATGTAGAAACACGCTTACCAACTTTCCATTATCTCGCCCTTTCCTTCTCGGTGTTGGGATTTTTTTCGCCAGTTTATGTGTCGTACATTGATACGAGGGTAATCCCAAAAGTAAGGTCTTCTATTTCTTTATAAGTGCATAAACCTGTTTATTTCTGCAATGGTTTACATCAGCTAACAGCTTGAACATTTAGCTGTTTTTCGACATAATCACCATTTCTGTCGATGCACTTTTGTAGACGCTGTGGCAGTTTTTGTATGCCCATGTCATACCAGCTCGCCACCATGCTGTTCAGAAAGTTATGAAACTCTTCTTTCACCTCGTCGTCGGAGCTGAATCGCCAGGACCACAATTAACGCTGACAGGTACTGTGAAACTCTGAAAAAACTCAAACGGGCAATTCAGAACAGGAGAAGAGGAATGTTGAGCAAGGTCATACACATTCTCCATGACAACCCTCGCCCACACATCGCTCGGCAAACCGTTGCTCTCCTGCAACAGTTTCAGTGGAACATAATCAACCACCCACCCTACAGCCGTGACTTGGCGCCCAGTGACTATCACCTGTTCCCTAAGTTAAAAGGACATTTATTTGGCCGGAAAGCGATTCAGCTCCGGCGACGAGGTGAAAGACGAGGTTCATAACTTTCTGAACAGCATGGCGGCGAGCTGGTATGACATGGGCATACAAAAACTGCCAAGGCGTCTACAAAAATGCTCCGATAGAAATGGTGATTATGTCGAAAAATAGCTAAATGTTCAAGCTGTAAACTGATGTAAACAATTGTAGACATAATCAGGTCTATGTACTTATAAAAAAATAGGTGACCTTATTTTTGGGATTACCCTAGTATCATTTTGCAGAAACATACAGTCTTACACTCTGAAGAATTTGTCGCTAACAGAGTTACTAGAAAATGAACAACAAATGAAAACTTGATGACTGGTGCTGCAGTTTTACTACATGAAATTAGAAAACGTAATAAGCGATAAACTGTTTTGCTTTCATCATTTTGCATTTGGGTGGTGGTGAGGGGCGGGAGAAGAGGGGGAGGGGGGCAGGGAGCATAAGTGCTCTCATTCTCAAATATTGAATGAATATATTCTAGGTCTTTGTGCGCTATGAGTTACGCTCCCACAAATCATACACAATTTCTGACTGTAATGTTTGTGTTACACTTTTAACGTAAGATTGTTCCTCTTAATGACTGAGCATGACAGCATATTAAATTTCTAAATTCGATTAATAATTAGATGAAATACTGAAAAGCCAATTTTAGTTGGTTATGGAAGCGTTTAGATAGCTAACCTACAACAGAAACTGACTGCTATGAACGGGGTTAGACATTTCGTAATGTAGAATTTCAAATATCCATAGCTCCATGCCTTTAACTTGTCAGCAAACAACGTCAATCTCATTGTCCAGCGATAAAGTCTTGTCAGAAGTGTTCTATATAGGGTGGTGGTCCATTTACCGTGATCGTGCCAAATATCTCACGAAATAAGTGTCAAAAGAAAAAACTACAAAGAACGAAACTTGAAGGGGGAAACCAGATGGCACTATGATTGTCCCGCTAGATGGCGCTGTCATATGTTCAAAAAATGGTTCACATGGCTCTGAGCACTATGGGACTTAACTGCTGAGGTAATCAGTCCCTTAGAAAAAGAAAACCATGCAGCACACGTGTTGTGAGCTTATACTGTCCTCGGTGGGGTTTCTCACCAAGAGCGTAACAAAGGAGAAAATTTATCGGTGTGCAGTGAGTAGTTTCAATGATTCGCATAAAAACAATAGAACATAAACAGCGCTGGCAGTAAACGTCGAACCCCCTGCCTCCAACACCTCCCAAACTGTATTTCAAAACACGGACATTGTTTACTAGCAATGCAGTTGTTACTACGGCAATCGCCGGCTACACGCCCTTCGCAGCAACGACATCGCGCACCGCATGCCGAGTCATGAGAGGCCAGCCCGCCGTGTCCCTTTCGCCTCATGGCGCGCACGTCCGCGCCTTACGACCGGCCGGTCTGACTAGCGTGTGAACCCGCCACTGCGCATGCGCCGCCGCCGCCGCCACAGTCGCGCTTGTTCATCTTTTTACGAGCGCCCACGCCGGGCCGCGAGCTTTACGACTGGTTCCGGCCCCGCGCTGGGATTTGAGTTTCGTCACTGGACGGAGTAAACATCCGCCGGCCGAGAGCCTCCTCAGCGCGTCACCGACGCCTCGCCCGTCTTGTTTATTTACGGGTAGCTTATTGGCGCCTCTGCTTATTTCCGTCTTTCACCGCCGCGAATCCGGGACCTCTCCGGCGTCCAAAAAGAGCCGAGGGTCGCTGAGCAGTGGAGAACACGAAACATAGTTCCAAAATTAGCTCAACAAACAACAGAAGTGTCCGATTCAAGTTGTTGAAATGGTACCGTGTCCTAATTAGACAAGGAGGTTGTTGAATGCCTCTCAGCCGTGACGGATGAATACACTGTGATCTGAGGGCCACACTATCGAGTCTTGTATAGGGCACTGGTAAGATATTAATGTGGTCCATTGCCGGCCGGTGTGGCCGAGCGGTTCTAGGCGCTTCAGTCTGGAACTGCGCGACCGCTAAGGTCGCACGTTCGAATCCTGCCTCGGGCATGGATGTGTGTGATTTCCTTAGTTAGGTTTAAGTAGTTCTAAGTTCTAAGGGACTGATGACCTCAGCAGTTAAGTCCCATAGTGCTCAGAGCCATGAGCCATGAGGTGGTCCATTGATCGTGATCGGGCCAAATATCTCACGAAATAAGCGTCAAACGAAAAAACTACAAAGAACGAAACTTGTCTAGCTATGGTTGTCCCGCTAGACGGCGCCGCCGTAGATCAAACGGGTATCAACGGCGTTTTTAAAAAAAATACGAACCCACATTTTTGGCTGGCTCTGAACACTATGGGACTTAACATCTGTGGTCATCAGTCCCCTAGAACTTAGAACTACTTAAACCTAACTAACCTCAGGACATCACACATATCCATGCCCGAGACAGGATTCGAACCTGCGACCGTAGCGGTCACGCGGCTCCAAACTGAAGCGCCGAGAACCACGCGGCCACACTGGCCGGCCCCCCCCATTTTTATTGCATATTCGTATAGTACGTAAAGGAATATGAATGTTTTAGTTGGACCACTTTTTTCACTTTGTGATAGACGGCGCTCACAATTTTAGACGAACAGTTGGTAACAGGTAGGTTTTTTAAATTAAAATACAGAACGTAGATACTTCTGAACATTTTATTTTGGTTGTTCCAATGTGATACTACCTTTGTGATTACCTGTAAATACCACATTAACGCAATAAATGCTCAAAATTATGTTCGTCAGCCTCATTGCATTTGGCAATACGCGTAACGACATTTCTCTCAACAGCGAGTAGATCGCCTTCCGTGATGTTCGCACATGCATTGACAATGCGCAGACGCATGTTGTCAGGCGTTGTCGGTGGATCACGATAGCAAATATCCTTCAACGTTACCCACAAAAAGAAATCCGGGGACGTCAGATCCGGTGAACGCGCGGGCCATGGTATGGTGCATCGACGACCAATCCACCTGTCATGAAATATGCTATTCAATACTGCTTCAACCGCACACGAGCTATGTGCCGGACATCCACCATGTTGGAAGTACTTCGCCATTCTGATATGCAGTGAAACATATTGTGGTAACAGCGGTAGAACATTACGTAGGAAATCCGCATACATTGCACCATTTAGGTTGCCATCGATAAAATGGGGGCCAATTATCCTTCCTCCCATAAAGCCGCACCGTACATTAACCCGCCAAGGTCACTGATGTTCCACTTGTCGCAGCCATCGTGGATATTCCGTTGCCCAATAGTGCATATTATGACAGTTTACGTTACCGCTGTTGGTGAATGACGGTTCGTCACTAAATAGAACGAGTGCAAAAAATCTGTCATCGTCCCGTAATTTCTCTTGTGCCCAGTGGCAGAACTGTACACGACGTTCAAAGTGGTCGCCATGCAATTCCTGGTGCATAGTCATATGGTAAGGGTCCAGTCGATGTTGATGTAGCATTCTCAACACCTACGTTTTTCAGATTCCCGATTCTCGAGCAGTCTGTCTGCTACTGATGAGCAGATTAGCCGCGACATCAGCTAAAACACCTACTTGAGCATCATCATTTGTTGCAGGTTGTGGTTGACGTTTCACATGTGGCTGAACACTTCCTGTTTCCTTAAATAACGTAACTATCCGGCGAACGGTCCGGACACTTGGATGATGTCGTCTAGGATATCGAGCAACATACGTAGAAAACGCCCGCTGGGCATTTTGATCACAATAGCCATACATCAACACAATATCGACCGTTTCCGGCATTGGTAAACGGTTCATTTTAACACGGGTAATGTATCACGAAGCAATACCGTCCTCACTGGCGGAATGTTACATGATACCACGTACTTATACGTTTGTGACTATTACAGCGCCATCTATCACAAAGCGAAAAAAGTGGTCCAACTGAAACATTCATATTTCCTTACGTACTACACGAATACGTAATAAAAAATGGGGGTTCCTATTTTTAAAAAACCCAGTTGATATCCGTTTGACCTATGTCAGCGCCGGCCGGAGTGGCCGAGCGGTTCTAGGCGCTACAGTCTGGAACCGCGCGACCGCTACGGTCCCAGGTTCGAATCCTGCCTCGGGCATGGATTTGTGTGATGTCCTTAGGGTAGTTAGTGAATCATCCATGATAATAATCCCTCACGTTGACTGGAGATCGGAAATAAGATGCAGATTCTGGAGCTTCATTTAGTTACGCAGGGTGTTCGGAAGTCTCTGGATCAAACGTCTATGTCACATAAAGGTGACGAATTTTGTGATATACAAAATATTCACTGACACCTACCAGCAATGCTTGGTGTCTTTTGTCTATTCGATTTTCCCCTGACAGGCGCTGAATTGACGAAGTCTGTTAACCAGATGCGCTGCATCTGCATACTACCTACCTCAGAGAAAGCACGGAGTGATTTTTAAGAAGATAAGCCGGCCGGAGTGGCCCTGCGGTTCTAGGCGCTACAGTCTGGAGCCGAGCGACAGCCACGGTCGCAGGTTCGACTCCTGCCTCGGGCATGGATGTGTGTGATGTCGTTAGGTTAGTTAGGTTTAATTAGTTCTAAGTTCTAGGGGACTAATGACCTCAGAAGTTAAGTCGCATAGTGCTCTGAGCCATTTGAACCATTTTAAGTAGAAAACCTTTAGAGAGAATGTCTCTGAGCGAAGAAAGATATCTTAGAAGCGAGTCAGAACTTTCATTTGCTCGTCCCCCCTCTCTCCAGCCCCTTCAACGCGGAGTAGATGATTGGAGTATAGGCAACACACATTGCAAATGCACACCGTAAAGTGCCTACGCGCTGCCATCCTTCAGGGGCATAATAGTTATTAAGAAGACGCCTTACGCCTGAACATTTTATTTCTATTAAAGTTGTTCTCCGTGATGTGTGTATCATCACCAGACGTTTGACGCCAAGACTTTGGAAGACAACGTATGCAAACAATTTATATTTTCGGATACAAACTCACCGCTGTGGCCGAGCCCTTCCGGGCGCTTCAGTCCGCAACCGCGCTGCTGCTACACCATCAGTAAGCATTATGCCCTCCTCGGGCACTCATGCACATTTTGTATCTGTTATTCCTGCTGGCTACGAAACCGTTGAGGAGACCTTGGGGGGGATATTGTCCACTGCCTTTCTCGAGGCGGTTTTCCGTTCTTGCATGGTTCGAGGAGGTGGTGTTCGTTGAGAAACACCTCTGCCAAGAGTATCACAGGAATATTCGATGCCGGCCGGGTTGACCCAGCGCTTCTTGGCGCTACAGTCTGGAACCGAGCGACCGCTACGGTCACAGGTTCGAATCCTTCCTCGGGCATGGATGTGTGTGATGTCGTTAGGTTAGTTAGGTTTAATTAGTTCTAAGTTCTAGGGGACCAATGACCTCAGAAGTTAAGTCGCATAGTGCTCTGAGCCATTTGAACCATTTAAAGAAGAAAACCTTTAGAGAGAATGTCTCTGAGCGAAGAAAGATATCTTAGAAGCGAGTCAGAAACTTTCATTTGCTCGTCCCCCCTCTCTCCAGCCCCTTCAACGCGGAGTAGGTGATTGGAGTATAGGCAACACACATTGCAAATGCACACCGGAAAGTGCCTACGCTCTGCCATCCTTCAGGGGCATAATAGTTATTAAGAAGACGCATTACGCCTGAACATTTTATTTCTATTAAAGTTGTTCTCCGTGATGTGTGTATCATCACCAGACGTTTGACGCCAAGACTTTGGAAGACAACGTATACAAACAATTTATATTTTCGGATACAAACTCACCGCTGTGGCCGAGCCCTTCCGGGCGCTTCAGTCCGCAACCGCGCTGCTGCTACACCATCAGTAAGCATTATGCCCTCCTCGGGCACTCATGCACATTTTGTATCTGTTATTCCTGCTGGCTACGAAACCGTTGAGGAGACCTTGGGGGGGGATATTGTCCACTGCCTTTCTCAAGGCGGTTTTCCGTTCTTGCATGGTTCGAAGAGGTGGTGTTCGTTGAGAAACACCTCTGCCAAGAGTATCACAGGAATATTCGATGCCGGCCGGGTTGACCAAGCGCTTTTTGGCGCTACAGTCTGGAACCGAGCGACCGCTACGGTCACAGGTTCGAATCCTTCCTCGGGCATGGATGTGTGTGATGTCCTTAGGTTAGTTAGGTTGAAGTAGTTCTAAGTTCTAGGGGACTGATGACTGAACTTCTGAGTCCCATATTGCTCAGAGCCATTTTAATATTCGATAGGGCTCAGGTCCGGGCAGTACGCAGGGAATGCCATACGTCCAACATCTTCAGTTTCCAATGTATCCGACACCGCAGCGGTCCTGTGAGACCTGGCACTGCCGTCCACATACAGGGAGTCGGGATCGACAGTACCACTAAACAGACGAACATGATCCACTAAACATGTAAGGTGTCAGGCAAATCCAACACCTTACATGAAAACCCTGACATGATAAGCAAATCTACTAGTATGTCACGTAGCTCCGAATAAATCGTGACATTAAATTAACCACAGTAATACGAGTAACGAGTGAGAAAATGGAATACCACAGACTAACACCAGAATGCCTAAATGCATGTCGTACCTTCCCACCGTGAGGCAGACGCAGTTCCGAGGGGAGAAACGAGGACAGAAGCCGAGAGCAGAACCGTGTTAAGCTAGAAGGCCCTACAGTAAGGGAGGATGGGCCAGACTACCTGTACGACTACCACCCGCACGTTTTAGCGTGAGGCTTTTTCGCGTCTCAGGTACGTCAACGACCACCCCCAGCCCATGTCAAAAGCTAGAGCCCTCCAGAAAAGCAGTATAGATCTTACGATAACACAAAAAGGGCCACTACCACCCGCAAGTTTTAGCGTGAGCCTTTTCGCGTGTCTGTTACATTAGGATCACTCCCCAGCCCATGTTAAAAGATAGAGCCCTCCAGAGGAGCAGTATAGATCTTACGATAACGCTAAAAGGACCACACTAGCTGCAGGTTTTAGCGTGAGACTTTTTAGCGTCTCTGTTACGTTGCAAACTTTAAAAACATTGCCCCATAACGAAAAATATAACGTTTCTCCTTGGATAGAGAGAATTTTTGTAGGCGGAGCTTAAGGTTAACATTGAGACCCTGATTGGTCAGATGAAAACACAGCCAGATAGTTTTTTTAAACCAACTTCGGTAAATTGTAGTAACGAGAAGTGAGAGGAGTTGGTTCCGAGACGGCGAGCTGGACGGCTGCTGCGCCGGCCGCTGCCGCCCTCACGCTGCTTAAACATCGACAAGGTAATGAACGCACGCGATGCCGCATTTTTGAGCGCTTAAGGCTTCACTCAGAACTGCAGAAGTCTCCTCTGTTACACCCCCTTTTTGCGTAATACAAGTGTCGAGTGTTAATTAAAACTCATGGTGTTCACATTTGCCACTTGAAGTAAAGATCTGAAACGCGATGATTTTTCTTTTATATAGTTATTGAGAAGCCACATCAGCCACTGTAATTTACGACAAGTTAGATAAGTAATTAAAGATAATTGAGGGTCACTGTAGATCATTTTGATAGTTTTTTCTTTTGTGAAACTTAAATTTAACCTAGATTATAGATGTGATATGGCATAGGTCATCCTTCGATCGATTGTAGAACTTGGAAACCCATTCAGGGAATATTCGTTCACATTTTTGTTGAACGCAGTTGGTTTTTACTATCCTGTATTAAAACATTTCCTTTTATCAATAGTGCAATTTATAAACGATGTTTTGTGAGTAGAATAAAACTTCCAATGGTAAATTTAACTGCTTTTTCGACGTTATTTTTCCAGCCAACTAAAAAACAGGAAAGCCTTAACCCTTTCCTCTAAATTTAGTTAGTATTAAGATTCTTTTACAGGGAGTGCAGTGGTGCTGGCGCTGAGATTATTTAGTATTTGGTTATATCATCGTTAGTCTCACTGAACTCTTGTGAATTCTACATGTCATGTGTGGTCTGGCGTCTCCTTACCAGCAACAGGTCCCAGGTTCAAACTAGTTAATTCCCTAAAAAACACAATCAGAGCGTCGTTGCGCGAAAGTGGTAGGGAGACACGATATAGAACAATCAGACACCATCATGAATGTTTAGAAACAGACGAACATAATTAGAAAAACCGCCCTGCAATGCAGCTGGGCAGTAACGGTGTTCGGCTACTGTGCTTAATGACTGCCCACTCCCTAACCCCTAGACCATTCCCATAACGTTCATGAACATTCTGTGGTGTGTAACACGTTCTTTTCTCTCTTCACACTAACTGCTGATAAGAATCACCATCACTGTTGCTGACCTCAACTAACATGCTCCCTGCATCAGCGAACTCATTCCCGACGAAGTAGAACGCATGTAACAGGCTTACGAGTATATAAACAAGCCCTATTTAATTGCCGCAAAATCGTCATGACAGAAACACGCTGCGCGGGTTAGTCGCTCGGTCTAGGGCGCCTTGCTACCGTTGGCGCTCCTCCCCCCGTCGGAGTTTGGGTGTGTGTGTTATCCTTAGTGTAAGTTAGATTATATAGAGTGTATGCCTAAGGACCGATGACCTCGGCAGTGTGATCGCATAGGGACTTATCACAAATGTCCAAATTTGCAGAATCACGTGTACCGGGTAACGTTTGCAAGGTCTGTAGCAATGTTCCTAGGAGTGAAATGTCTGTTCCTTTTCGCCGCTTGGCCTACGTATCTCTTGCCGTGCAGTGGTCCGTCTACCACCGCCGGCATGCTTTCGTTCAGTATTTCCACCTCCAGTGGCCTTATTTAATCTCGAGGTGACATTTTTGGGCACACCCATTACCGTAGCCACAGTGGTGGCGCTTTGACAGTGTTCGAGCAGTCTGACTGCTCGTCCACGATCGTAAGCACTCAGATGACGCCTTGCATACGTACGTTGCCGTACCACACGGAATGTCGCACTAACCTGTTTCATAAAAGCCTACGTCAAACACGGCTTGAACTGTTGAATGTATACAGAGCGTTCGTGCATAGGCTCCGATGCGGCCATCTCGTCCACATTTACTTTAATTGTTATTAATCTTGTGTTCGGGTAGCAATTGTCGGTTGCTTCATAGCACTTAGAAGTTGTTTGCCGCGCGGGATTAGCCGAGCGGTCTTAGGCGCTGCAGTCATGGACTATGCGGCTGGTCCTGGCGGAGGTTCGAGTCCTCCCTCGGGCATAGGTGTGTGTGTTTGTCCGTAGGATAATTTAGGTTAAGTAGTGTGTCAGCTTAGGGACTGATGACCTTAGCAGTTAAGTCCCATAAGATTTCACACACATTTGAACATTCTTTTTGGGAATTGTTTTTAGCAAGTGTCAGTTAGCAATTGAGAAGCTGTGTATTGGATTGGTTTGGATTGTTTTGGGGCAAGAGACCAAACAGCGAGGTCATCGGTCTCATCGGAATAGCGAAGGACGGGGAAGGAAGTCGGCCGTGCTCTCTCAAAGGCACCATCCCAGAATCTGTCTGGAGAGATTTAGGGAAATAACGGGAAACCTAAATCATGATGGCTGGACGCTGGATTGAACCGTCGTCCTCCCGAATGCGAGTGCAATTGTGCATTACAGTATGGAAGCCAATCGATCCGTGGAACGGCAAGCCAGACGATACCCCCGTATGTCTTTCAAGAGCAGATGCGATGTACTTGTTAACTGGGAGTTGCTTCTCAACTTTTCAATTTTTGCTATGTTACTGTACTAATTTTGTTACCGTGTATATTGACAGAGCTACATGAAAAATAATTCAAGTTTAATGCCTACGTCGGGGGTTATCTCCGACATATCGTAGTGTAGTTCTGGGACGGGACGCATTAAGAGGATGTGGAACGAACTGAACGATACCAGCAGGATTCATACGCTCCAGAAAAATTATTTATAGACTCATTTCCCGTAATTTTTTTCCCATTTTTGAAAGCAGATGTAGTATACGAGAGTTCGGCGTTCTGCATTTAAAGAGGCGATTCCGCGTTCTTTTTCTTTCTCATTTTATTTTCATGTGGAATACGATTATCCTGCGCGCACGAAAGCGGAAAATAAAATTTCGACGATATATCAGTGAGTGCCAGTGTGTGTGTGTGTGTGTGTGTGTGTGTGCGTGTAGAAGCACGCGCAGGTAGAAAGAGATGCGAAAACCGATATCGGCTCGATATGGCTGGCTGCTCACACCACTTAGGAGTACTTTTTTTCGTAAGGAAAAAAGAAAAGCGCAGTTGGCGGCGCCGATGCACAGTGGCCGGGTACCGTTTCGGTTCGCGCGAGCGTGCGTGATGGGCCCGCCCACGCGCAGCCGCCGCCGCCGCCGCCGCCGCGCATTTGCGGCGATCGCCGCAGCCCAATAAATAACGGTCCCGGCCGGTGGGACTCGTTTTTCCCTGTCCACCACCCCCGCCCCCTGGCTGTTTTGTTTTGTCCGTCCCGCCGGCCAGCGCTTGACAAGGCAATCAGCCGGCGATTTTGCCGCCATGTAGCGGTCGCTGTGGCATCACAGCTGTGCACGGAGCGCTATATACGGCGATTCTCGAAATAAAATGTGGCGGTCCGCCGAGGCTCAACAGCCATCATCCACCCAGATCGCCGTACGAGCGGTACCAGCGAAGCCGTACAAATTTACTTTTTTTCAATGGAAAATCCACAGCACTTCATGCGTCCCACCCTCCTCCTGGATCACTCGTCAGAAGGCCGCACAAGTGTCTTTCGATATGTGAGCCTTTTCATCGCAGCACTCTTTAACGAGCTGAAATTACTGTCCTTTCAACAAGGACTACAAATGTAGATGTCGTAAATGAACTAACTGAATGATAACATTAATTCAGCAGAAAAAAATTTTACGTGATATTGTTCCTTAACGGTGGTCGTCTGCAGACTAATTAATACACTACTGGCCATTAAAATTGCTACACCACGAAGATGACGTGCTACAGACGCGAAATTTAACCGACAGGAAGAAGACGCTGTGATATGCAAATGATTAGCTTTTCGGAGCATTCACACAAGGTTGGCGCCGGTGGTGACATCTACAACGTGCTGACTTGAGGAAAGTCTCCAACCGGGTTGGCTCTGAGCACTATGTGACTTAACTGCTGAGGTCATCAGTCCCCTAGAAATTAGAACTACTTAAACCTAACTAACCTAAGGACACACATCAGTGCCCAAGGCAGAATTCGAACCTGCGACCCTAGCGGTCGCGCAGTTACAGACTGAAGCGTCTAGAAGCGCTCGGCCACTCCTGCCGGCTCCAAAACTCAGAAAACACTTTTAAGGAATTAACTTCGATTGTGACGAAGCTTTGCAAGCAGAGGTGAGGGTGTGACTCCATCAGCAATTTCAGAAATGCTGCAGTGATGTTATCAACAAACTGATCTTTCACTGGGAAAATTGGAAATTTGTGGCAAGTTCTATGGGACCAAACTGCTGAGGTCATCGGTCCCTAGTCTTACACACTATTTAATTTAATTTGAACTAACTTAGGCTGAAGAAAACACACACACCAATGCCCGAGGGAGGACTGGAACCTACGAAGGGGCCGGGGGGGGGGGGAGGGGAGAGGGGAGGGGTGAGGGGAGGGGAGGGGGGAGAGGGGGAGTCACCTCAGACCACACGGCTACCCCGCGCGCCTCTCACTAGGAGAACTGTGCCAGCCACCAGGTGACTGTGTTGAGAAATAAATATGCATACATGACCAATAAAGATGTAGAATGTTAATAATGTTTGCTTTATTTAAAAACTTTGAAGAGTTTTCAAATAAAATGTTCGGAAGCATTACTTCCAACACGCCATTACAGCTAATAACATTTATTAAGATTATTTTACAAAACTGTACTTAAGTGCAGCACAAGTTAGTGCGTGACACTTGAACTCCTATGCTTCTTGACAGAGCGTAGTGGGACGATGTGGGAGACCCGCAAAGCCTCATAGGCCAGGTCTTAATGGACGTGGTTTGCCGTTGGATTCCTACGACGGTAATGAGGATGAATAATAATGATGACTATGACACAATACCCAGTCATCTTGGGGCAGGTGAAACTCCCTGCCCTGCTGGGAATCGAACCCGGGATCCCGTGGTCGGGAAGCGAGGACGCTACCGCGAGACCACGAGCGGCTTGCGTCCAAGCCATCCACAATGGAATCTAAATACATTTTCTGTCTCTTGGCCGTCTTTGATATTGTCACTGTGAATGTGAATACGTAGATACTGTGTTACTGGTTCCAGTTTCCCTTAAATGGCAACTGTTATGTCGGAAAGCAGCCTTCAGATTCTCGTAGCTGAAGCGGGCTGCAGGTACTGGAGTGCCTAAAAGCTGGCATGTAACTACCACAGTGTCTTCGGAGCGTTGTGTTTTGAGCCTGTCGGTGGAAGAATTCCTGTGTTTCCCACGACCATGCGGAAGCAATTGCAGTTCACGGTTGATGACATTCCCTATGGCAGTTGTCCATACTAGCGGGGGACATACGACACGCTGGAGGAAGTGACGCGGAAGCAGGGGGAATTCTGGGTACATGAAGGCCATCTGGAGACTGCTGCACGGAACTGAGATACACAAGGTGTATGTTTGTCCCCGTATGGTTGCGGCCCCTCTGTGTACCTTTTTCTTGGTAAATAGCAGTAAAAAAAAAAAATGTCGATCTAATAATCTTCTTTGAATGTGGTTGTTGCGAACTTACTAACTTAATGCTACTCTTAATTCAGCCCAGCTATCCACAGTAATAGCTTCAGAAAGATTTTATGACACTTAAATTTGTAGTAGATGTTAAAAAATTCTCTTTTAGAAACGATTTTCTTGCTATTCCAGTCTGGATTTTACATTTTCTGCACTTCCGCAATCACGAGGTATTTTTCTGCACAAAGAGCGAAACTCGTCTGTTTCGGCGTCTCGTTCCCTAATCTGATTCTCTCATCATCGTCTGATTTAATTCGATCACATTCCTTTTCCCTATCAGGTGCAATAGCGATCCACATTTCTGGGATCGTAGCCAAACGACATATGATGATGATGTCCCATACTCCTTGACAGAGCGTAACGGACGACGCGGTGAACTAGTCAAGGACCTAGCGGAGGTGGTTTGCCATTGCCTTCCTCCAACCGTAATGGGGATGAATGATGATGATGAAGACGACACGACAACACTCAGTCATCTCGAGGCAGGTAAAAATCCCTGATCGCGCCGGGAATCGAACCCGGGACCCCGTGCTCGGGAAGCGAGAACGCTACCGCGAGCCCACGAGCTGCAGACCAAAGGACATCCAGGAACGTATATTTTAGAGGGAATACAAAAATGACGAACAATTTTGTATTTGTATTCCGTGGCTTGTATTCGGCAAGTAAGGCAACGTTGGGACATCAGTAACTATGCATTCAAAATGCCACTTGGCCGTTATATAATTTCCAATAAAAACGGCTACGCTCGTGGCTGGAGCCAGAAAAAAAAGGGGAGACAGAGAGAGAGAGAGAGAGAGAGAGAGAGAGAGAGAGAGAGTGGGGGGCGAGGTGGGTGGGACGGGACTGCAGAGATGAAATAATGGGCGGATCGATGCAGTCGGTTACGGGCCATAATCGCCGGTATATTGTCCCGTTGCCTGCCTGTTGGGAAGCGACGTGAAACTGGACGTGAATCGGCGGTGTCAGGACGTAGCCGCCATTTGTTACTACCACACAGAAATATTACGCATAATGACGGGGGTTCGCTTCCCGGCTGCGCCCCTGTCAAACGGCTGCCGGACGCCGGTCGTATCTTTTCATAACCGCCCCGTTAATTTGCGCGCAGCCTAACTGGTGCGCGGGCGTTACGTTTATACGGCATACTAGCGCTAAATTAGCGTAATTCATCTGCGCGAAACATTGCGTGAATCGGTGGCGTTAATCGCGCTGATAGGGCCACGGTAAAACTCGCGAGTTACGTCACCTGACATCCTCGCTTCGCGATCGAGCCGGCGGTCCGTCCTACCCACGTGGATCGCGACGCGCCCGGACCGCAGATCGCGCTGTATAATTGATCCGGCGCGGATTATACTGCGGTAGCGAGTGGCAGCTGCAGTAGTTTGTTCGAGCGGCCGCCAGCTGACGGCACGACCGTAATCCCAACTAAAACAGAACATTGTTCAAGCATGGCACTTCTATTAGGCTACGGCCTCGGCTGACACTCCTTACTTGAGGCCTTGGTGGATGCCACCACGCGCCTCTCCTGGTGCCAAACGCTCGAAAGCCTGGTGGCCACACCGGAGCATCGGTACCAGCAGCCAAAGACGTGTTGCCCGGTCGCACTGTGGAAATGTCTCTTCCAGTTGTGAGTCAGGAAATGCTTCTTGCATAAAATATGTCTTTCAAATATGGACTGATGCGGAAATTGTGGTGTCACCGCCAGACACCACACTTGCTAGGTGGTAGCCTTTAAATCGGCCGCGGTCCGGTAGTGTACGTCGGACCCGCGTGTCGCCACTATCAGTGATTGTAGACCGAGCGCCGCCACACGACAGGTCTAGTCTAGAGAGACTCCCTAGCACTCGCCCCAGTTGTACAGCCGATATTGCTAGCGATGATTCACTGCCTACATACACTCTCATGTGCAGAGACGACAGTTTAGCATAACCTTCAGCTACATTTGCTACGACCTAGCAAGGCGCCATATTCAGTTTCTGTAAGTACTACTTTCAAGAATGTATTCTGAACAGATAATATTGTGACTCATGTACCGTCAAGAGCGGCGTTCATCATTAATGGATTAAAGTTAAGTATCAAACTAATCACGTCCGCTTTCTGAATTCTCATTCCTTGTCATGTTCCAGACCTAACGTCAGTATAGTTCTTCCCTCCTCACACTAGCCTGCTTGAGCTAAAACGCGTGCATTTCGGCCTCCACTCGTAACACGGTGTTGGCTCTGCTGCTAACATAACAGAAACTACCGTCATGCTGGGTACACAGTACTGATTTTCAGACAAGTGAATGTGGTGAATTCGACATACTGTACTAACAACTTCGCGAGTCTCAAGTCACATTTTTCGGTTATTTACGAATGACGTGCGGTATCTTTCTCACGGCTATTTCAGAAAACCATAAAAACAAAATACCGATTACAGAGCTAGTATATCTGCGGCTATATCTCCTCGAATTCGAGAGAGAGCTGATGGTATTGTCACAAGTTATTCGCGCTGTTTTGTGCACTTACAATTTTTGAAAAAATGGTCCAATGACCTCCGAACACTGAGATTCTAATATTTTAGAAAGTGAAAGCAATTCAGTAACCAATGAAAGTGTCACTACACTTCAAGACATTCAATCTCGGGAGTTGCCAAACGTTTCTCAAATAGTTAACACACCTCAACCACAGAACAAATGATCTGAAGTGACAAATAAACTGGTATATTCATACGTATTCAAATACAGAGATATGTAAACAGGCAGGATACGGCGCTGCGGTCGGCAACAAGTGTCTGGTGCAGTTGTCAGCTGCTACAACGGCAGATTCTCAAAATTTGAGTTAGAACATGATGATATAGTCGGCGCACGAGCGATGGGACACAGCATCTCCGGGGTATCAATGAAGTGGGGATTTTCCGTACGAACATTTCACGAGTGCACCGTGAATATCAGGAATCCGGTGAAACATCAATTCTCCGACATTGCTGCGGCCGGAGAAAGAGCCTCCAAGAACGAGACCAACGATGGCTGAAGAGAATCGTTCAAACTGACAGAAGTGTAACCCTTCCGAGAATTGCTGCCGATTTCAATGCTTGGCCATCAACAAGCGTCTGCATGCGAACCATTCAACGAAATATCATCGATGTGAGCTTTCGATGCCGCAGGCCTACTCGTGTAGCCCTGATGACTGCACGACACAAAGCTTCCCACCTCGTCTGGGCACGTCAACGCCGATATTGGACTGTTGATGACTGGAAACATGTTGCCCGGTCGGACAGGTCTCATTTCACATTGCATTGAGCGGATGGTCGTGTAGAGATATGGATACAACCTCATGAATCCATGTACCCTACATGTCAGCAGGAGACTGTTGAGGTCAGTGGAGACTCTGCAATGGTGTGGGGTGTGTGAAATTGGAGTGATATGTCTAGAAATGTCTCTGACAGGTGACACGTACGTAAGCATCCTATCTGATTGGCTGCATCCATTCATGTCCGTCCTGCATTCAGAAGAATTTGGGTAATTCCAACAGCACAATGCAAGATCCCGGATGTCCAGAATTGCTACAGAGTGGCACCAGGAACACTTTATCAGTTTAAACACTTCCGCTGGCCACCAAACTCCCCAGACATGAGCATTATTGACCATATCTGGATTGCCTTGCAATGTGCTGTTCAGATAAGATCTCCACCCCCTGGTACTGTTACGGATTTGTGGACAGCCATGTAGGATTCATGGCGTCATTTCCCTCCAGTACTACTTCAGACATCAGTCGAGTCCATACGACCACGTGTTGCGTCACTGCTGTGTGCTTACGGGGCCCTATACGCTATTAGGCATGTGTACCAGTATCTTTGGCTATTCATTATATCAGACTAAAGAAGTACAAAAAATAAATTTTTTCACTTAAAAGTTTTCTTCAAATGGGATGAAAAGTGTTCCATAGCAGCCGGCAAGTCCTCGTGTGCAGAAGCTGGCGCGTCACGTGCGGCTGACAGTCGTGTATAAAACCCAGGAACTCGAGAACGAAATGAGATATCCTCCTGCTGTCCATTTCAAATGGAAGTTCGGTATTTTATCTACATTTCATTCCGTGTAATGTATGAGCTAATGTCAACTGCACGTAAAGTTCACGCATTGTGCTTCTACCTATCATGGTTAAGTGTCTATGTATGTGTGTGGGTGAGTGTGGCCCTTCATCATATGATTATTATATATTTTTATTTTTATAGTTATATAGTTTATGATTTTGGTTGGGGTGGGTTTAAATACTGTGGGCTAGAATGAGACTTTTAATTAACTTACATCGCGATAACACTCGTACGGACATCGGCTGCCCAGAAGTACGTACGATATAACATTTTTTAAACACAACACGCGACTCACCGCCTTCTAATAAATAGTTCGGGTGAGCGCCGCTGCTTAGAAAAGAAACTATGTGTATTCTTACGCAAACTGTAATTATTAATATGGATCTCAGGGGCTACTGGTTATTTATGTACCAATCTACACAAAGATTAACTGAGATATTGCTGAGCTTATTGAACGGAATGATTTTCAAGGCAAAACTGTAGAGAATTTCATCTACCGTTAGGCGGCCAAAATGAAACATACTGAACTCATTCGGTGCTGTAAATTTTGATAAATAAATCTATCACTACTCTTTTTAACTTTGGAATTACCGAAAGATCAAAACTGAGAAGTCACTCACATTTACATTTAATAACATGAATTGTCAGCGTAATGGCCGACTAAATCCTGCCAGGGGAGATGAGCTCCCTGCACTAAGCTGTAAAAATTTGGTTAATTATAATTAATGTTTGTGATCATGAGAGGTGACAACTAAGTCAATAATACACACTTTCTAATAACAATTACAAGTATATTTTACTAAATTACAACCAAACTTACATTAAATATTATCCAGCGGTACAATGTCGGCCTACCTCTAGACGAAACAAAACAGGAGAGCTGTTGAACCAAAGCATTGTGTCTGATCTTCCTGGCCTATGTTACAAAGAGATTATATCAAAAAACTGTGTTTTGTTAATTACACCGATATTTGTGTTTTGATAATAATAACTTACGTTCTTTCCTATTTGTTATACATCGCGCACACGTACACAGTCTTGAAATAATTTATAATTCACACGTTTGATAACAAAAACTTCTTTTCCCTTTGTGGTGTACGTGCTGTAAGACCTTCGGTACACACACCATCAGATTATTTGACTTGTCGCTCTAACGAAGTAGGCGAGTGTCAGCAATATGTCTCGTGGTCTTATCGTAGCGTGTTTATCTTCTGCCGTTAGGTCAGACGATAGAAATGCCACTTGCACTTTTAGAGTAGCAGATTGACGGTGACAAACTTTAAACAGAACTTGATTACTTTTCACACAGATTTATTAAAATAATAAAAAGAGTGGACATTACGTACCTTGATAATTTACAATCTGAAGTTCCTTCGGTCTTGGTACGTTAATCTTATTCTCACATATCTCTTATACTTGACAAAGTGTCCATTCATTTATCTTCATGGCTACGCACAGGAATATGGTCATCTTATTAGGCGCATACAGAAAAGTGACTACAGACAAATGCAGACTGACTAATCGGAGGTCTGCACACTCGTTATAACACCTCGCGCGTTCATATATCACAGCGCGAGTGTGATCCGCGAGGAGAAAAGGTTCTACGTTAGCAGCAATCTCATTGGCTGCGTTACATATTAATACGTGGATCGGCGGAAGCAGAATTTGGTTCGTCTCTAAGGCAGCGCCATCTCGTAGTGCAGAGATGGACGAGCGCTGCGCGTGCGCTGTTGTGCTTAGCGGGGCGCGCTCTAGTGGGAAAGTTGTGTACGCGCTGACTACGCTGAACTATCTACACAACACTCTTTTTCCAAATGTCCATTTACGTGACGTACCGTCACATACCTCTACTCGGACTATAAGATGTGCAAAACCATTTTTTTTCACCAAATAGTTTCAAAAAAAGTTGGATGATACATATTTCATATTGGTCGGAACGCAATGTGTTAGCACAGGCAACAGTATTTGGTGAGCAGTACAGAGACAACAAAGTCACACAGTACGGAATACAGAGAGCACGCAAGTAGTAGCGAAGAGGCAGATTTGACCGCTTTCGATGTTGGCCTTAAGCAGACGTTGTGTAATTATCGACCCCAGCAGACAATCGTGGCGTTCACTTGTCGAGGCACACCGTGGAGAGAGACAGACAGTGGGCTGACGGACAGACATGTCCCGTATTGGGCGTGGCCCGCCCGCCGACCAAGACAGGCAGCCGGAGGTCTTTAATGAGACGGGCTTGCCGCTGCGCTCCGCTCTCATTAATTGGTTCCCGTTTTCACGGTTCGCCGGGCCTCCCGGAAAGGCGAGTGATAATTGCATCTGCAGAAGCAGACTCGTCTTTTTATTTCCCTCTCTCTCTCTTCATCCCTGCGACCTTTTGTACGAATCTTGAAAAAATCAGTTAGGTGTAATTATTGAAACCAAACAACCTGCGAGCCTTTATAATGGAGATGCACTGGCGGAAAGGCAGATACGGCGAGAGGTGGAAGAAGAGGCCGGAGAGAAGCGAACGCCGGGTCAGCACTAGTTGGAGCGGGACGAGCGGCCAAAAAAAGAGACGCAACCGGCAGGGCCGGAGATAAGTGAATGGATAATTAATGAGATTCGGAGAGGCAGGCGGCAGGCAGAACGGGAGAGGAGAACGAGTTCCGCAGCTGAGCTAACTCTGGACGCGGGCGCCCATCCACAAGAAAAGTCTCTCTCTCTCCCTATTTTTCCTCTATCGACTAAAAAACGAGAATAATTATTAATAATAGGCCGTAAATTGGTAGCTCGGAGCTCGTACAAAGGTGGTTTTTAGGAGGCCGATCAGATGCGGAGATACGCTATCGCTCCATCTGATGCGTACGTAACGCACTTGCTACGTCACGTGGGCTGCGATCCACTTGGGCCAGGCGGGAAGGCTGCCGGTTGCACTATCCCACGCAGTTATAACGGTATGGCATCAGAGCGGCAGAATGTAAACTCCGCCAGTAGCCGGAAGGTCATCACAGTTAATGGGAAGACCTTATCTAAAACTCTTGCTACTTCTCTGCATTGAAATAACGACCGCCAAACGCGCACAGCCAAGTGGGATCGACGATAGCACCGTGATCGAAAATCCTCGAAATCAAGATAGAAAATATATATTTAATGTGCTTATTAGATTCAGCTACACACGAGCCCTCTTCAGATCATAAAAACATTTTTGATTAGTCTAACTGCCATAACGACTCAAATGGTTCAAATGGCTCTGAGCACTATGCGACTTAACTTCGGAGGTCATCAGTCCCCTAGAACTTAGAACTACTTAAACCTAACGAACCCAAGGACATCACACACATCCATGCCCGAGGCAGGATTCAAACCTGCGACCGTAGCGGTCGCTCGGTTCCAGACTGCAGCGCCTAGAACCGCACGGCCACTCCGGCGGGCCATAACGACTCAAAACATCCTGAAAAAAATTAATGATGTGTCGAGCCCTTACGGAAATTACAATAATTAAAAATATTCTTATGATCTGAAGATGACTCGTCTATTGAAGAAAGCAGTAATAAAAGTAAAAAGATTGTTTTCGATCTTCACTTCGAGTATTTTCAGTCCTTTTGCTCAGAAATATTTCTGTGGCGCCTGCGGCTCTATTTGAAACAAGCACCTTTTCACAGGTAGTATACACGCTTCTGGTTGTGATAGATTGACCTGCTCGAGGTTTAAGTTAGGCTGCCGGCCTTCAGTTCGGAACCGCGCTGTTGCTACGGTCGCAGGTTCGAATCCAGCCCCGGGCATGGATGTGTGAGATGTCCTTAGGTTAGTTACGTTTAAGTAGTTCTAAGTTCTAGGCGACTGATGACGTCAGATGTTAAGTCCCACAGTGCTCAGAGCCATTTGAACCATTTGGTTAGATTATGAAATATTTGTACAGGGTGAAATTTTATATATATGCGCTTCAGTCCGGAACCGCGCTGCTGCTACGGTCGCTGGTTCGAATCCTGCCTCGGGCATGGATGTGTGTGATGTCCTTAGATTAGTTAGGTTTAAGTGTTTCTAAGTTTAGGGAACTGATGACCTCAAATGTTAAGCCCCACAGTGCTTAGAGCCATTTGAACGATTTTATTTGTCTAAGTTAGATCGGAAGGTGACAGTCTGTTTGTGAGTTGGCAATGCCAACGAACATCAAAGCAAAGAACCTGGCTTCAGTGACAAACAGATGAGTAGCTTAGTCAGAGGCCTCGGTTAGTTTCGACGGTGATCGTTTGGTTGTGAGTTGGCGAAGCCAGCGAATGTGAAAGCAGAAAATCTGGTTGCGATGGGATATTGATCTGTAGCTTAGCTCATTGTCTAGATTTGGGATGACATGTGACAGTTTGGTTTGATTGTAATCACAGATTGATCTGTAGGTTATCCCTAGGTCTACCTTGGGTTGGAATCTATCAGTTTGATTGTGAGTCGAATGTGAATGCAAAAAGCAAACAGACGTGACTTGGGCTTATATTGCACTATAACTTAAGAGGAAGACAAGGAGACAACCAACAAGACTAGTTATTGGCAAAAGATACGTAGTAAGCTCGCAAAGACTCCCAAGGCAATTGCGAAAAAAGAGACTCAATTCAAATTTTCGAAGGCTGACAGTTTCTGCGGTCTTTCAGTTTTTGTAAAATGGCTGATTGTTTCTTACATTTTTCATTCTGAAATGTTGACAACGAATTCTTCTTTCTGCAGTAACTTGAATGTGAAAGCTATATAAGCTGCTTTTTCAGAGATATGTGTAACGAACAATAATGGCGTTAACCAAACTAAAACATTTTAAACAAAATTCATCAAATAGGTGGATTATTGGAAACAGATGAAATCAGAAATGGCTGTATGAAGAAAGGCGTGCAGTAAAGAGTAATAACAAATATAAAGCAAAAGAACATACTATTTGAATGACAGAGAGTAGCATATCGAAAAAAATCCTGTATTACAATCATTTCAATTTTAAAAGTAATCTTTCTTCTGATTCGCAACAGCTTTGTGTCTCTGACTAGAGTTCATTAAGAACACCAGCGCTGCCCCGCTGCGTACATTAGTCTTCCACGCGTGACATATGAGGAGCCACAGTCGACTGTTGACTGTGGTTTGTCATTGGAGACGGAACTGTTACTCGTATGTCACGCAGAGAGGGCAATAAATCATAGCGTTGCTCATTAACGAACCACTCAGCAATTTGCCTACGACGAGCTATGAAAACCATGGAAGGGAAATACAGTCAGTTTCCTTTATGCTATGACAGCTGTTAATACTGATGCGTCAGCTCGAGACAGTCACAAAATATTCTGAACGTATGAATATGAAACCACCCTCTACAAATAACGCCATTTTTCTTTAATTTAGCTATCTGTTCTCAACGTTACACAGCAATAAGACAGAATCCACATTCTACTTGCTTTGCTACACAACTTGTGTTGTTTAATTTGGTTATCATTTGTGGCGACTTGTTGTATCATTAACTTAGGTTTCACAGGCTCCTCATATCAGCAGATCTTGTTGCAGTTTCTCCGTACAATCTTCCACGCTTTTTGGTACCTCCCCACAGTACTAGAGCCATTTTGCAATTAGATTTGAGTTTTAGAGAGCTTGGTTCTCTGTTATTTTCATTGCGATTTTGTCACTCATTAGAGCAATTTAATATCTGTTAATTTCAATCTTTACTTAGATTTCGCCGGCCATTGTGACCGAGCGGTTCTAGGCGCTTCGTTCTGGAACCTCGCGACCGCTACGGTCGCATGTTTGAAACCTGCCTCGGCCATGGATGTGTGTGATGTCCTTATGTCAGTTAGGTTTAAGTAGTTCTAAGTTCTATGGGACTGATGACCTTAGATGTTAAGTCCCATAGTGCTCAGAGCCATCTTTGAACTTAGATTTCGAGACCTTTATACTGTCCTACAAATTTTCCATGGTTACGAACTCCACTAACAATAAACATTGCCTGCAGCACACCTACACTTCTTATCCTCGATGTGACGGCGCTGTCGTTGTGTACAGTGCCATAACTCAACAGTCTGATATAAAGAATTAAGAGACAAGAACGAGAACTGAGCTCTCTAGTCTTATACGACCTGAGATTTGTTTTATAGTGTGCACTGCACTTACACTTCTTGAAGCTAATCCTGAACCAGGAGTCAACTTTCAAAAGTATCAAGCAAATGTTTAGATACCGGGAGTAGGTATGTTGTGGGCATTCGGGCACAATGTGTGTCACTGATGACGTCATTACTTTCCCCTTCCACTATAACAAATGTCAATTTCAATATGTATAAAATGATGGAACATTCAAATTTTCGCTGGAAATTCCAAAAAATAGCCCACCTGCACTAATGTATTTCCTATATTTTTGAACCCTGACCCATTTAGTTGCTCCTTATGGAGTTCTCACCATGTCTTTTACCTCTCTACAATGCCCCACTATATGGATTCCTTGAGTGCTTGATATCATATAAAATTTTTTGATGCTGCACTGTCCACGTTTTCCTGAACCAAGACTGACTTCAAATGAACCTTTGTCAGAGAACAAATGATTTTTTTAAGGGTAACAGCGGCATCATACATCAGTCAGATCCTGTTGTTGACAGACGAGTGACGCTAAGACGTGCACGGTGGCTGAGGTTAAACCCCTACGTTACCTTTAATTCCAATTTCATCGCAGCCGCACCGAAACGAATCGCATCGGACGCGGAAGGCGAGGTAAACGAAACACAATTATCGGGAAAAAAATCTCTCTTCTGGAATTTGTATTTGTTTGACTTGCAGCGAACGCGCCGGCGTCGGAAATACAAGATTCCCGAAGATTCCTGGAAATTCGCAAACAGCGGCGGAAGCGAGCCGTATGAATGATATCTGCGCAGCGGAAGGGGCCGTGCATCAAATATCCATCGGGCGCAAGTCAATTAGCCGGCGGCCGAGCATGGGTTATTGATTGCGAGCGGGCGGTGCCGGCTACGGGAGGTCCGCAGCCGCCATGCGGGCGTACGTAGGGGCGGGGGGGGGGGGGGGGGGGGGGGGGAGTTTGGAGGGACGGGCAGCCGCGGGCTGTTAGAACGAGCGCAAGGTGCGTGGAGCCAGCAGGCCACCAGGCGCCGGGACGGAATACAAGCGCCTGTCTGTGCTTCCGCCTGCTCGCCCGTGCCTCTTTGTAGCAGTACGAGCACACGGAAGTATCATAAAGTCCTCCCCCCAGTTATCTCCCCCCCCCCTCTACACCTTCCCCTCCCCGCCCCTGCTCCAATGAACTCACTCCATGGTTCTTGCAGACACAGAAAACCAAGACTTCAGCTTTTGTGATGGTTCATTTAGGGGGACGGTTTCACACACACACAGACACACACACACACACACACACACACACAATTTTTTAACGGCTCTCTTTTTAGGCTCTCTTTTTACATCTTTACTAAGCGACAATGATTCGGATTTCCTAAATGGTTCAAATGGCTCTGAGCACTATGGGACTTAATACCTGAATCATCAGTCCCCTAGAACTTAGATCTACTTAAACCTAACTAACCTAGGGACGTCACACACATCCGTGCCCGAGGCAGGATTCGAACCTACGCCCGTAGCGGTCTCGCGGTTCCAGACTGTAGCGCCTAGAACCGCAAGGCCACACTGTCCGGCTCGGTTTTCCTATCCAAGCCGATGTGGAAGAGAGGTTACAGACACTTGGACAGCCCCAGGCTGCACTCGCGGAGGGCGCCGCCGAAGCAGACATCGGCCTGTGCGCTGGTAGCAGAGCATGGTTGCGGTTTTTTTTTTTTTTTTTACGTGGGGAGAGGTGGAGAGGTTACAGCTTGCACTGGTACTAATATAGTCATACTGTTATTTTGCTGTTGTATTTAAAATCTTTAGTGTGGGTACTGTTCGCGGTGTATCTTGTTTCTGTATGAACGCTCCAGCAGTTTAGAGAGGCCATTGGTGTGGCAAGTCTCAGGAAACCATGCCTGCAGTATGAACTGGCTAGAAGAGGACAAGAGATAGAAGGGACTGTGGCGGAACTTTACCCGCGCCTACGTGGTGCCTTGACTGCGCCGGTACCTATTACTAGTGAGAGGTGAGTCAAGCTGTTGCATTTTGTACTCAGCTACGTAGCGAGCTTCAGGACGATGTATGAACCTTTGAAGTTTCCTACCCATCTCGTAGTGAAATCTGTCGTGTGCAGGCGGTGTTGTATCATTTGGCAAACAGAGTCTGTGATATTAGAAACGTTTGTCGCGACGCTAAAGTCTTGTCCGATATACAAAGGTTGCAAGACGAGGTTGGGGGGTTACAGCAACAAATGTTGTATTTGACTTGGCGTGACGATGAGCAAGATGGGGGACGTAACACTAATGAAGAAATTATTGAATAGATTGTTGTAATTTGAGTGATCTCTACCAGAAGACAGACGTACTACGGGTAGGGAACATTATTTTCAACCTAAAATACATTTCCCAATCCGCGTAACCAACTACATTTTAAGTTACTAGAAAAACTACCAATCGTGGCTTTTGGCCCACCCTGTGCACTGTAAGGCGTTAATATTTATCTTAGATTCACCTGGTTTTATTTTAACGGTCTTCAATGAATTGTCAGTAAAAGGATGAACAAAAATGTTTGATCATAGACTCTTCTTGTTTCACTTCCTATCTTCAAGCTTGATTTTTGTGTATATTCGATGTCGTTCTTCTATCTTCTCTGTGAAAGTACACATATTTAGTAAAATATATTTATCGAAAGCGGAGTCCAAAGCAACTTACCACTCTTTCTAGAATGATAAAAACACTGATTTAGTCTGCTACTCCGTTGCGGATGCGTACGCACAGCAAAACAATTCATCGGCATTCCTAAGTACTAAGATACGTAATATCATATGTGTATTGTGATTTCCGTACAGTGCCCATTGCGGCTATTGTGTGATAGTCATGACTCGCGGTAACCGTGCGAAGCAATCGATAAGCAATATCGGCTGTTGCGACGTCAGAAGCTATTGCACGAACTGTCAGACGAGTATCCGATATGCCAGAGCAGCTTTTATTGGGTATCACGGAATATGGGAACGGAAGCCTCAACGGAGGGCCCATTCTAAAGCAGATCGATGTACTTCGCAGTATTGCTTTCGATGTGTAGAAGATGCAAATGGAACGGAGGTTATAGTGTATTGTTCTGTCTGTTGGGCGAGAATGAGTGCAGGAAACTGGCAGCTGCCATTTTCAAGGAATCATTTTTATAAGTTCTTGACATGGGTTACGGAAACTATGGAAAACCTACATCCGAATGTCCGGAGTGGGATATGAACTCCGTTCCTATAGGATACGATTCCACTCTGTTAAACTGCACCACATCGCTTTAAAGTTGCGGACATGTGGTTTGTTCAGGATAGCTATTTCGCTGTTGTTGTGAACTGTTTAGTCTTTTCGGTTTATCGCAGTACAAAGATGAGATAAGGAATCTTAATCGGAATAAATAAACAGAAAAAAGGAATGCGGAAGCAGGGATTACATCACAGACGCAGAAATCTTCCGCAAATCGCCAGTGATAAGCCGGCCACAATGGAAAAAAAATGTGATAGATGAGAAATATGATAAAGAAGAATATTATGATGGCGGAAATAACATGGAACATTTCTCCGGAAATGAGAGCATATATAAAGTTATTTCTTTTTCTCTTTACAGCGCCACGCCGTATTTGCTTGGCGCTCTGGAAATTTTACAGGAAGATTTACGGAAATTGAGACAACGCGCCTTTTGAAGGTAATGATGGGGAAAAGAGCAAATTTGACACCATGGAACGAACCGACGACATCAGAATAGTTCGAAATTTTCGGAGCTCGTTTTAGAATCTAAAACGAACTTTTGAGAATTTTTAGCGAACCCCCAACCCCGATTCTTAAGAAAATCTAATTGCTATGTAAAAAACGTCATATCTTCTGAAATATGTGTCGTACAGTGATATTATTTTGCAAGATCATTCAGTGTTATATGTACATAGCTTCTGAAAAATGTGTTGCGAGTAGAGTGAGACGTAAAAAAGGTAATAAATTAAAACATAGCGCCTGATGTTGCAGTTCTACTGCATGAAGAGCGAAACTGGAGCAAGCGATAAACCTTTTCCTTTCATCATTTGTTGGGCATGCAGCGAGAAAAAGTTTCATAAAGGTTTGAAATCATGTGTAATGTTTGTTGGAAATCGCTAAGTGCTCTCACTCTGAAATAATTTATGAATATAATCTGGGCAATTTGCACGCTGCAAGTTAGACTGCCTGTAGAAATATAACGTAATTTCTGTTATACTGGACCTGCTTTGTTAAATCTTGAACATGAGATGACAGCTTTTAATGAGCAAATTATAGCAGGGCTTCAAATGTTTAAATTCGGAAAAGAGCTGTATGAAAAACGGGAAATTAAAATTTTGTTGTATCCAGAAGCAGTTAGGTAGGCAACCGACAACTGATTTAGACACCGTAGCCCGTGTTAGCTATTTAGTTGTATACGAGGTGGCTGTAATTAAACTTTCGTCACATGAGAATCCTCTCATGAAAAACGAGTGATACTAGGACAATGAAATTTTGTGGAAACATTTGTAATGATTTGTGGAAGAGCTGTAACGAATAAACCATTGAAAGAAAGAAATTTTAATTTTTACATGCGAAGAAGGCAACATTTGTTTAGTGCGAACAATGTTTACGTTTCAGGTTACAAACGTTCCTCAATGTAACGACCATATGTATCCAGGACAGCCTGCAACGGCACTGCCGGCCTGGGTGGCCGAGCGGTTCTAGGCACTACAGTTTGGAGCCACGCAACCGCTACGGTCGCAGATTCGAATCCTGCCTCGGGCATGGATGTGTGCGATGTCCTTAGTTTAGTTAGGTTTAAGTAGTTCTAGGTTCTAGGGTACTGACGACCTCAGAAGTTAAGTCCCATAGTGTTCAGAGCCATTTGAGCCATCTGCAACGGCACTAGAGAAACTATTTCACAATTGTTCGCACCACTTTTTGGATGGGGGGAATGGAATGTTCAACTCTCTTGACGTAGCTGATGCACTGCTTGAAGTCCAAGTGCTACGTCCAGCAACCTCAGCCAAGACAATAATAACCTCTTCAACACTTTGTGGCGCAAACGTCCGTCGGTCTCTCCCTGGAGCAATTCCCCAATCGCCAGTTAATTCGAACTTCCGAATCATATTCTTCAACCCCAATGTGAGAAGAAGAGCTCTCCACATTCCTTTAATGCGTGAGGAGTAGCAGCACAAACGCTGTTGTTTTAATAAAACAGCTTTACTAGTAAACCCCTGCTCACCTGTTCTAGACCCATGTTGGTTGTCTGTAACTCACACTGGTGCTTGTGTCTCAACACTACGTTGCCGTACCTGTAGCGGCGTCTAGCAGCAAGTCGGGTCACTAACACTACTAACAACACAAATCGTGCGGCGTACCGTCTGAACTTCATCCCTATAAAGATGAGCACCAATGTGGTAAATACGTTTTCAGTCTACACTGTGTCAAGTAAAGAAAGTTCAATTATAAGCACCCTGTAGATTGTGCCAGTATCTGCCTGACGTGGCAAAGTTGATGTTGCTCTTGGAGGACAACCTTTCAACAATTCCGCTTTCATATTTTTACGAGGAATGACAATCAGCGGCGCAACAAACATGCCAACTGCACTCAAGCAAGTTACCAGTGTCACCAAGGATCCTCTTTCTAGTGATGACAAACGTCCTACCTGCTTTTTTCCCCTTAAACTAATAACTTCTGTACTTCGATCTTGAACAACGGTTATTCCCGTTTCATCTACGTTAAACAATTTGTCAGGATTGAAACCGATCTCTTCTAGCTCAGGTTCCAGAAGATCGAAAAAGGAGTCAACGTTTCTCTATGAAAAACCTTGAGCTCTAGTGAGAGAAACGGACTCTGGTCTTCTTAAACTAAGACAGGGATGACGCTTTATAAAATTTCTGAGCCATTTTTTTCCCGACGCTAAGCACGAACGGATGTTCGATGTCATTTCTCACCGCTAATTGGAAAGCAAGTTGTGTTACGTCACATGAACGTAACCTAAATACCTACTTTCTATTACTTTACAATAACGTACCAATTCTTCTTTCAAGTCATTTCCTAACACACAAGATTTTCTTGTTTTTTCCTCTTTTTTTGTTAATCAAATTTTCAACATTTCCAGTTTTGTTCTTTACATAGTCTTCTATGGTTGATTTGGGAACGTGGTAGATTTGTGCTGCTTTTAAATACCCATATTTCTTCTCTCTAACGGCATTTACTGCTTCAAACATTGCTTGCAGGTCCCCTTGTTTCCTTTTCTTAATTGGTTTCGACAATGACATCTACAAAAGAAATGTAAGTAAAAAAAAAATCTAAGCAAACTATCGGATATCTGATAATTGGAACAATCCCACTATCCGATAAAAGGAGCCCACGCTCGAAAGGAAAGACCAGCATGTAACAAAGACAGTATTTAACAAACACGTTATTTCGGACTATTGTTCAGAAGTTGATACTATAAGATCCCCCACTATATGAAACATAAAAACGTATACATTTACATTTAGTCGATGTCTGCGCGTATAGTGAACCCTGGAGAATATTTGCTAACCCCGAATTCACTCAGGCAACCACTTCACCAGAAAGCACGCTTCGTACTGCGGCAAAACTCAATGGCGTCTTTGTCCGCAGCTCGTGGTCGTGCGATAGCGTTCTCGCTTCCCGCGCCCCGGTTCCCGGGTTCGATGCCCGGCGGGGTCAGGGATTTTCTCTGCCTCGTGATGACTGGGTGTTGTGTGCTGTGCTTAGGTTAGTTAGGTTTAAGAAGTTCTAAGTTCTAGGGGACTGATGACCATAGATGTTAAGTCCCATAGTGCTCAGAGCCATTTTTCAATGGCGTCTCAGCAGTCCCATACTTAACAGTTCCTGCCACCTCCGACAGAGTGAAGTCGTTACTTGATTAAAAACCTTATTATACGATAGGTGGGAACTATCCTATAATCGGACACTTTCCCCTACATAATAAGTTTGGGCGGAAGACTCAGTTCGCGTGTCTTACTCGCAGCTGGCCAGTTTTTTACAACGACCCTGCCCAATGCTCGATGGTACGTTTCGGGTAGATACATGATGTCTGTCTGGGCTTGGTTTAGCAGAGGCTGTTTCTTCGCGTTCCCAGTGCACAGTCACATCACCTGGAGTCGACGTGGACAGCTTTAGACTGATCCGTGCTAAGGTTACTGCTTCACTGCTGAAGAAAGAATACGTCTCGCCACCTCTTATATGGCACTCTAGTAGTCAGTTTCGCATTAAATAGGGGTGTCGGGATAATTCCGACCAGAGGGTGCTTATGAAACGTGAAGCGTGTGGCCTGGCGTAGTCCCTCAGGTATCGATTCACTCGTGAGAATTTTCAGAAGCGCCACGTATTGCTAACGTAGTTGTTACTGTTTTGGTCTTCATTCCTGAGACTGGTTTGATGCAGCTCTCCATGCTACTCTATGCTGTACAAGCTTCTTCATCTCCCAGTACCTAAATCAACCTACATCCTTCTGTATCTGCTTAATGTATTCATCTCTTGGTCTCCCTCTACGATTTTTACCCTCCACACTGCCCTCCAATACTAAATTTGTGATCCCCTGATGCCTCAGAACATGTCCTACCAACCGATCCCTTCTTCTTGTCAAGTTGTGCCACAAACTCCTCTTCTCCCCAATTCTATTCAGTACTTCCTCATTACTTACGTGATCTGCCCATCTAATCTTCAGCATTCTTCTCTAGCACCACATTTCAATGGCTTCTATTCTCTTCTTGTCCAAACTAGTTATCATCCATGTTTCACTTCCATACATGGCTACACTCCATACAAATACTTTCAGAAACGACTTCATGACCCTTAAATATATACTCGATGTTAACAAATTTCTCTTCTTCCGAAACGCTTTCCATGCCATTGCCAGTATACATTTTATATCCTCTCTACTTCAACCATCATCAGTTATTTTGCTCCCCAATCAGCACAACTCCTTTACTACTTTAAGTGTCTCATTTCCTAATCTAATTCCCTCAACATCACCCGACTTAGTTCGACTACATTCCATTATCCTCGTTTTGCTTTTGTTGATGTTTATCTTATATCCTCCTTTCAAGACACTGTCCATTCCGTTCAACTGCTCTTCCAAGTCCTTTGCTGTCTCTGACAGAATCACTCCATTCCCCACCAATGCTTCTCTTTCATGCCCTTCGACTCTTATAACTGCCGTCTGGTTTCTGTACAAATTGTAAATAGCCTTTCGCTCCCTGTATTTTACCCCTGCCACCTTTAGAATTTGTGAGAGAGTATTCCAGTAAACATTGTCATAAGCTTTCCCTAAGCCTACAAATGCTAGAAAAGTCGGTTTGCCTTTCCTTAATCTATCTTCTAAGATAAGTCGTAGGGCCAGTATTGTCTCACATGCTCCAATATTTCTACAGAATCATAGCTGATCTTCCCCTATGTCGTCTTCTATCAGTTCGTCTGCAAAGAATTCGCGTTAGTATTCTGCAGCTGTGACTTATTAAACTAATATTTCGGTAATTTTCACATCTGTGAACACCTGCTTTTAATGGGATTGGAATTATTATATTCTTCTTGAAGTCTGAAGGTATTTCGCCTGTCTCATACATCTTGCTCACCAGATGGTAGAGTTTTGTCAGGACTGGCTCTCCCGTCAGCAGTTCTAATGGAATGTTGTCTACTCCCGGGGCCTTGTTTCGACTCAGGTCTTTCAGTCGCTACGAAGTGCATAAAGAGTGTAGCGCTGCTCAGAGCCGGTGGCAGCCGCACGGAGTGCGGGCAGCGGCGAGGCTCGGCCCGGGATCGCCAGCCACCGTGGGGCGGCGCCCACCGGCCAGACAATGCTCTCTGTGGAGCGGGTGTCCGCGTGCTGTTGGCACCGCGCGGGCCGCGCCTCGCTACGGCTGCCACGCCGGTAGCGGACAGCGCAGGACGCCGCAGCACTGCGCTACACAACACAACACAACACAATGCGCACCTCTCGTCCGCTGCCGCCGCCCACGCCTGCCGAGGTCGCGGCCGTGGTGACCGTGCGCCACGCGACACGTGTCTACTGCAGCCGGCACACACCACACGTGGTGAGTCTTCGATGCGGGGGTACGGTAGCCAGCAGAAAGTACAGCTACTTTGTATACGCACATTCCTCTACCATGTCTTCTGTGGTCCCTGTTACTGTTAATAATTGGTGTCTAAATGTATTCTCTATAATAATATAGCTGAGTACCGGCGTTACCCGGAAATGTACTTATTTAAATATTCTATTGATCCACCTCCTCCTTCCCCCTGTCCTGTCCATCTCTAGAGAAAGTCTCTGTCCAACTCCTCCACTTCCTGTCTCTGTCCACGACCTTCAACCCACTCCTCTCTTTGCCCATCTCCTCCTCTTCCTCCTCTCTTCACTCACAGATAGATCTGTACCTACAGATTGGAAAATTGCGCAGGTCGCACCAGTATTTTAAAGGGTAGTAGGAGTAATCCATTGAACTACAGACCTATATCATTGACGTCGGTTTGCAGTAGGGTTTTGGAGCATATACTGTATTCAAACATTATGAATCACCTGGAAGGGAACGATCTATTGATAGGTAATCAGCATGGTTTCAGAAAACACCGTTCTTGTGCAACGCACGAAGTAATGGCCCCTATCGACAGGGGATCTCAAGTTGTCTCCGTATTTCTAGATTTCCGGAAAGCTTTTGACACCGTTCCTCACAAGCGGCTTCTAATCAAGCTGCGGGCCTATGGGGTATCGTCTCAGTTGTGCGACTGGATTCGTGATTTCCTGTCACGAAGGTCGCAGTTCGTAGTAATAGACGGCAAATCATCGAGTAAAATTGAAGTGATGTCGGGTGTTCCCCAGGAAAGCGTCCTGAGACCTCTCCTGTTCCTGATCTATATAAATGACTTGGGTGACAATCTGAGCAGTTCTCTTAGGTTGTTCGCAGATGATGCTGTAATTTACCGTCCAGCAAGGTCATCGAAGACCAGTATCAGTTGCAAAGCGATTTAGAAAAGATTGCTGTATGGTGTGGCAGGTGGCAGTTGGCGCTAAATAACGAAAAGTGTGAGGTGATCTACATGAGTTCCAAAAGAAATACGTTGGAATTCGATTACTCGATAAATAGTACAATTCTCAAGGCTGTCAAATCATCTAAGTACCTGGGTGTACAAATTAGGAACAACTTCAGTTAGAAAGACCACATAGATAATATTGTGGGGAAGGCGAGCCAAAGGTTGCGTTTCATTGGCAGGACACTTAGAGGACGCAACAAGTCCACTAAAGAGACAGCTTACACTACACTCGTTCGTCCTCTGTTAGAATATTGCTGCGCGGTGTGGGATCCTTACCAGGGGGGACTGACGGAGGACATCAAAAGGGTGCAAAAAAGGGCAGCTCGTTTTGTATTATCACGTAATAGGGGAGAGAGTGTGGCAGATATGATGCGCGAGTTGGGATGGAAGTCATTAAAGCAGAGACGTTTTTCGTCGCGGCGAGATCTATTTACTAAATTTCAGTCACCAACTTTCTCTTCCGAATGCGAAAATATTTTGTTAACCCCAACCTACATAGGTAGGAATGATCATCAAAATAAAATAAGAGAAATCAGAGCTCGAACAGAAAGGTTTAGGTGTTCGTTTTTCCCGCGCCCTGTTTGGTGGTGGAATGGTAGAGAGATAGTATGGTTGTGGTTCGATGAACCCTCTGCCAAGCACTTAAATGTGAATTGCAGAGTAATCATGTAGATGTAGATGGAGATCTGATCCTCTCTCTCTTGCCATCTGCTCTTTCCCCCTCACTTCATCTTCTCCTCCCCCTCTAATTCCTTCTCCTATTCTCTCCCTCTCTTTGTCAGACACCACCACCCCCTGTCTCTGTCCATTTCCTCTGTGGTATCGATAGCTACGATACCACAACGTAGGTGCGCTTTCGTAGGTTGGCACTACGAGAGCGAACGATCAACGCCGACCACAGCGCCCTCCAGCCGGCGCTGTGCAGCTCTACGAGCGCCGCTCCAGATTTAGCCCACTTATTCGTGAGCTGACGACCAACCAACATTGCTTCATCTTCATAGTGGGCGAGCGACTACAGATTTTCCCTGTGTTAGCTTTGATACATCCGGCTTCGCACCTTCGTGCTCATCTTTACCAAAAGTTACGTGTACGTCATTGACTAATATTCTCTATTAAACGTACTTTTACGTTAAAAGCGGTACCTAGGTTTTTACCTCACTTGATCCTACTCGCTTCCTACATTCGGCCTACCCTTCAGTTTACAGGAGCACATCCACGCGCTGCCTTCCAGGTGGGATACAAAATCCTTCTCTTCCCTTTCACTGTCCATCTCCTCCCCTCTCCTATTTCCTCCATTTCCCCCCTCCACTATCCCTGTCTGCCTCCTCCTGTCTGTGCCTATCTTCTGCTTCCCCCTTCCTGTCTATCTGTGTCAAATGGTTCAAATGGCTCTAAGCGCTATGGCGCTTAACATCTGAGGTCATCAGTCCCCTAGAACTTAGAACTGCTTAAACCTAACTAACCTAAGGACATCACACATATCCATACCCGAGGCAGAATTCGAACCTACGACCGTAGCAGCGGCGTGGTTCCGGACTGAAGTGCCTAGAACCACTCGGCTCTGTCTATCCACTCGTACTTCATTCTCTCTCAACTTTATCGCTCTTGCCCAACAGGAGGCTGCTGTTTCTTGCCCTTTCTAATATGTGTACTAAATTTGACTTAAATCGTTGCAAGGGTTTAGGATGAGATTTTTAACTGTGGCTCTCCCCGGATACGCACATGCCACATATACAGAGTGTACATTAAGACCGGGAAAAAATTCAGTTATTTATTGCACAAGAACCAAAAATTGTACAGATATCATACATATGTCATTTTGAAGAGAAACCCTGAAAGTTTTTTTTCATGTATACCGCCGCAGCGTAGTTTGGTACTTTGCCGATAGTCATCGCGCCGGCCGCTGTGGCCGAGTGGTCCTAGGCGCTTCGGTCTGGAATCGCGCGACCGCTACGGTCGCAGATTAGAATCCTCTCTCGGGCATGGATTTATGTGATGTCCTTAGGTTAGATAGATTTAAGTAGTTCTAAGTTCTAGGGGACTGATGTTAAGTCCCATAGTGCTCAGAGCCATTTGAACCAACTAAAGTGTGGGTATTCTCCCGTCGTAGACTATACTGCTTTTTTACCCCGAGTTCACGCATTTCTTATCCACCCAGTGATGATTTCCAGACAGGAAGGGGTATGTGTACCAAGTTTGGTTGAAATCGGCCCGGTGGTTCAGAACGAGATGTGGTACATACATAAATCGACATATACGGACATCCATTATTATAATATGTGTGCATATCCCAATGGTACTTCCGTTCCCTTAATTTGAACAAAAACACAAACTAAAAGTTCAGCACTGGCACGGGCGTCCGCAGAAATTTATCGAAGAGGGGGCACAACTCAAAAAGTTAAATTTTTTGTACAACTCACAACTGCATGACGTGCCTTAAGAAATAAATTTGACGGAAGTATATAAAGCATATAGTATCTTAAACGTTCGACAATTATCCAGTCAATATATCTTTGAAGGCATGTTTCTAACTCATATTAAAGGTAAGCAAATTCCATTAGTACAGCCTAACAGACTAGACTTAAAGCAAAATGGCCTTCGACTGTTTTATTCATCACGTTATTGGTTAGACATGTCAACTGGACTACAGAACTTATATCTCTGTGGTTGGATGTCGAACATACCTTTACAGACTTTGGGAGCATTCCTTACACTAAAATAAGTAAAAAATTCGCACAAACGTATGTTCGAAAAACCTCCGCTTTCGAGTTATTGATGAAAGTCGAAGTTCAACTGCTTTCCAGGTACAGTCTAAGAACTTCACTTATCTATGCCCCGTTTGACTTACTGCAATCCGAATGGCATTGTGTGGCTATGGAGACTTGTTTACATTCACTATTCAATTGGCGTCAACGTTTCCATTATGTACATGCACTACAGGTAGTGAGGTAAGTTAAGGTGTTCTGTTCAAACGTGGCAGAATATCAATTTCATAAGCGGAAGACGTGATTTTTGTGTTTGGCTGCGTGAATGGTAACGTACACGAGGCTGCTGTGTATCGTATCAACGCAGACTATTGACAGAGGAAGACCACGTGTTGTACGTACGCCTGACCGGGAAGGGCACGTTCTTCGTGCTTCTGCGCAAGAGAAGTTGCCCTGGCCTACGTGACATCTCCAACTTCATTATGGTCGATACCTAAAGTGCAACTCATGTATCCGTACCATCTTCAAGGTGTGCAGGGCTTTACGCCTACCGATCATCCACCATGGGAGAACCTTTGCCGTTCGTCTGATGCACTTTTTGTTTAGAGACAAGGGGTCTTTTGGCAGAGACGGAAAAACAAATTTCCACAACCAAAACATAGCAATGATCGCAATCCTCTTGCTACAGTACGGACTAGACATCAGAATCACTTTAAGATTAATGTCTGGGTTGGAACTGTATTTGACTGTATGGTAGGGTAATACGGTCTCCCCGCACGTCTTACAGGTGCAGTCTACAGGGACTTTATTCAGAATATCCTCCGAGACCTACGAATAAACATGTGGTTTTTGCATGATGGAGCTTTAGCATCTTCCAGTCCCACTGTTCTAGATGCCATGCCCGTTATTTAACATGACAGTTGGATGGGTAGAGGAGGCCATGACGTTCCCCTCACCACGAGTGCACGCTTGTTTGCCAGCAAGATGAGAGTACTTCGAGCATTTATTATGAGTCTACGTGTTGATGAACTCTAGCCACCTAAATAGCACACTTTCATTAAAAATTCTAAATCGAAGAATTTTCGGGAGATGTGTTTGTAAGAACTTTTATTCTTGTTTTGTTGTGAGGCATCTGTCCTCAAAGATGATAAAAGTATTTTTGAAACATCCTGTATCAGGGGCACTCAAATGAAAACGGGACGGATGGGGAAAATACGTAAGTAAGCTGTTTATTATTTCAAAAGCAATCTCCATGGCTTAACACATGTATCCCACAGTGAGACAAGACAGTCAACGCTTTCATGGAAAAGTGTTTGAGGTTGCCTAGGAAACCATGATTGTGCCAAGGCGTGCACCTCTTTGTACGAAGCAAATCGACGGCCGTGAATGTCTTTCTTCGGGGCTTTAGAAATATGGAATTTCATGGGGAACGGTCGGGACTGTACAGGCGGTGTGTAAGGGCTTCCCAGCGAAATTTCTGCACCGTGTTCGAGACAACCTTGGAAACATGTGGGCGTGCACAGAATGATATCTCACGACATCTTTCAATGTATTGCAGTGCAAAGTTTTGTCCTTGACAAAACTGAAAAGGTAGTATGTACTAACCAAAACTACTCGTAATTCAGTAAAGTAGGAAATATAAAAATGCATAAAATGAAGCGGGCGAAGGGGAATACAGACGTCTAAAAAGGGAAACTGTACGGACATATTATGTTAGAAGACAGGTCGAAGATGTTCATCTTTTGGTTTTGCAGTTCTTGTATTTCTTCGGTGTTTGTAGTTAGAATTATTGGATGTAGATTCCGCCTTTTATGCAAAACACTGTATACATACAGGTTAACCCGCTGATAAAATTCACATTCACATCGTTCGGTTTGAAGATGACAAGCTATCAGTGCAGAACACCATACAGATAGTTCTGCAAACCCATTTAATGTAAAGTCAAGCTAAGAACAAAAACGAAAAAAAAAAAACGGTTTGAAGCCTAAGTATGTTCACTTTTACAGTTGCCCAATAAAGAGAACCCACTGATGATGGTACAGATGTGCTGAAACAGAAAAGGGCAACAGGAAAAAAGAGTGTTTTGCATTAAAGACGGAATCTATATCCAAGAAGGTTAAACTCTACATTTATAGCATTTGTAAACTTAGATAAGAATTTTTGGCTGCGCTGTATTCTTTTGAAATTTTAAGTGTAAAAGGGATCAAATACACGCAGAAAAATGTTCTGAAACCAGACTGCAGTTATAAGATTTGAAGAACACGAAACGAGAGCAGTAGCCGAGAAGTGAGTGAGACAAGGTCGTAATCTGTTCCCAATGTTATTTAATTTGTACATCGAGCAAGCAGTAAAGGAAACCAGGGAGAAGATTGGTAAAGGAATTAAAGTTGAGGGAGAAGAAATAAAATCTTTGAGGTGAGTCGATGACATTGCAGTTCTGCCAGAGACAGCTAAGGACTTGGAAGAGTAGTTTAACAGTATTGATAATGAAATGTAAACGAATTAAATCAGGCAATGCTCGGGGAATTAGCTTAGGAGGTGAGATAAGTAATAGATGAGTTTTGCTATTTCGACAACAAAAATGATGGACGAAGTGGAGGGGATATAACGAGTACCCAGGCAATAGCAACAAAAGAGAATCTGAAAAAGAGAGATAACATTATGTAGGTGTTAGAAAACACTTTGTGAAGGTATTGGTGTATAGTGAACTCTTGAATGGAAGTGAAATGTGGACGGTAAGCAGTTCAGACAAGAAGAAAAGAGAAGTGTTGCGGCCACATGTAGTAAGCGTTGCTTCACACAGTGGAGAATGGCAAAACAGAGGCACGCCAGCGACCAAGGCATTGCAAAGTAAGTGCGGCACAGAGAGCCTTGCTGACAGCAGCAGTCTACCAACATGCTGACGCAAGGACACACACAGACCGAGCGCCGAGCGACGCCTGGAGAGTGCTGAGTAAGGGGAAGTGAGACCAGCTTGCTAAGTTATGCTGCAATATACTGCGGGAGTAATAACAAAAACCTACTACCAAGGGTAAAAAAGTTCCCTTGCCGGATATAAATAGAGGATCACAGGCAGCAACAGACAGAAGCCATTAGGAAGCAATTCGGATCTGAGAACGGACGTGGTCCATGTCCAAATGTTCAATCTTCGTAGGTGACGATTCCGGAAGTCTGTTCCAGCTCGCAGGAGTCATCCATTCGCCGCCAGATGTCAACTTCAGCTCTGGAGGTCGGCCCGAGTTCGGTCTGCACCAAGGCTGACTAACTACAGCGAGAACTTCTAGCAGGACCGGCCGCAGCGCGGTCTTGGTCACAGGCGCCGGCGGGGACTGACGCACAGACTCCACGGCAACCTGGCGCCATGGCGCGTGGTCCGCCCATGATGGCACCTCGCAGACATCGCGACTGACGGCTTCCCAGCTGCTGGTACAGCAGGCGTCGGCAGCTGACCTCACGGCGACGTGTTCATCTCAACCACAGGGCATCCTGGCTTCAGCGGAGCACTTGTGGCCTGAGGCTCCCGAGTGTGATCAGCGGCAAACGTTGCGGGCATTGTCAGGGCTGGGCAGCGATGACGAGGGAGAAATTGTAAAGAAAGTTCAATAAATAATTGTGAAATTCCACGCCGTCTCAGTCCTTGGCGCAGCCACTGTGTCTGCTGCTAATAGAAGCTATAGATTAGATGGGTAGATAGAATAAATGCTGAGGGGGTTGTGATAATAAAGAACTTTTTTCTGTATCGCTCATGGTAGCAATGACATATGGTAGACGTTCCCTTGAGTGTATTAATATTGTTCACGTCACTGAACGTGGATTTCAAAGAGCCAACGGCCGTTTGCAAGAAGGATAGTCGAAAGCTTCCATTAGATGCTATTGTCTGTATTAATAAAACATTTTAAAACGAAATATGGTATGATGTATGTTCAGTTCTGTAATAGCCACACTTGCAGACACACGTATGTTAAATTACTCTCGTGGCTTTAGTTTGTACGAAGGGATCCAAAATGAAATGTCTCGTGTCCTCAGAAAAGAAGAGTAAAGCGTTTATGAAATGAATTCTTTTGGAAAATACTGAATTCTATTTATTTGCACTGAGGTGTGAGTGAAGATTGTGAGTAAGAGCGATTTTCTTCTCAATGGAAATTTAAAATCTACTGAGAAGTCGAAGCCAAGTGAAATTTAATTTCTGATATACCGAGTTCAAAAAAACTTATTATAAACTGCGAATACAGAAATATTTTGAAAACATAGTGATCTAGTAGAGCATTTCTCTGAAAAGTGACTAGTTTTCTTATTCAAGAGATGACTCAAGTGATTAAAAAATTTCGCAAATAAAAATTTCCTGTACTCCAGAATTTTAATACGCTAACCAGAGATAATTTCACTCACTGATCTTGGTGTTAACAGTTGTCCTTGGCAGACATAGTAACCGAGATAAACTGACGGAAACAACTTTGGTTCAACTCGCGCAAGTACATTTGGAAGATAATTTTTTTAGCACGAATACTATTCAGTGTCCTCAGTTCGACTTCTGGAGCAGAAAAGAACGTGTTTCAATAAAATATTACCGATCTTCGGATGTTGTTGTAAAGTTAGGAGCGATCACTGGAAAGGAGGTAGGGGAATTTAGTTTTGAAACGAGCTACCTAAGATGCGCTCGGCCAGAAGATTGACATAAGGTTTTGTTCCGTAGTAACCCTATAAAGAGATTGCGACGTAACCACTCTGAGTATATCTCAATGGCGTCCAGTGTGACAGGATGTTAATATCATCGAAACGGGGAAGAAAAGTGTTTACGGTGCAATTTGACTGGAAGTATAGATCAGTTGATGGAACTCATTCCGAAACTTCAAGGGATCACAATTTCCACTACTGGCCATTAAAATTGCTAGAAGAAATGCAGATGATAAACGGGTATTCATTGGACAAATATATTGTAGTAGAGCTGACATGTGATTACATTTTCACGCAATTTGGGTGCATAGATCCTGAGAAATCAGTACCCAGAACAACCACCTCTGCAGTACTACTGGTGGGAAGTGTGTGTGTGTGTATGTGTGAGTGTGTTTGTGTGGAAGGGATTAGGGGGCGGGGGGTATAAAAATCGCAGAGAGAGACAAAAGTTTGAATACAGTAAGCCGATTAAAAAGGATGTAGCTGCGGTAGTGATGAAGAGATGAAGAGGCTTGCAGAGAATGGACTGGCCGTCCAGGGTGGCGGTTCTAGGCGCTACAGCCTGGAACCGCGCAACCGTCGCAGGTTCGAATCATGCCTCGGTCTTGGATGTGTGTGATGTCCTCAGGTTAGTTCGGTTTAAGTAGTTCTAAGTCTAGGGGACTGATGACTTCAGAAGTTAAGTCCGATAGCGCTCAAAGCAATTTGAACCATTTTTGAAAAGAATGGAATAGCGTGGAGAGCTGCAATAAACCAGTCTTCGAACTGAAAACACAACAACAATGACCTGTAACCTTTTTTTAAAGTAAAACGTTTTATTTTCGCAAAACCGCTTACAGCTGTATGGGTATGTGCTCCGCAGTTCGCCAGCGCGACGGCCCTGAACTGGACTGCCACTGGCAGAGTCGCGGACCGGCAGCCGCAGCGTCCACGCCCCGCATTGTCACCTCCGCCCACGCGCCTCTGTGTCTTCATTCCGGCAGCGGCCGCGCGGCGAAGAATAGCGAGCAGTCGGCGCGACGGGGCGTCGCCCGGAATGCGGCGCGCTTTGTCTCTGGTCGCGTATCTGTAACTGTCCTCTCCAGAATGGTGGCGGGCGCCTCACGGCTCTTTGTGTCCGGACTCATTACGGCCGCGGTGATAAATGGCTGAAGACGCCTTATTCTAGAGGAGCAGAACACCTGTAGGCTCTACTCGTTCCGTAAGGCACTGTCCACTCACGTTAGAGTGACCACCTGTCAAATGCCTGAATAACCGTCTTTTCCAGCAAGGCCCGCTGCGACACGTCCAGGAAGACAGTTAATGAGGTACTGGATGTGGTGCCATGCCGACTACAATGGAGTGACCAGCTGCACTAGATTTATCGGCTGAGTGTCCACGGCGCGAACAGCCCGATAGAAGTGATCCTACAGATCCCTGACTAGCTTTAAATCCGGGTAGTTCGGTGGCCAGGAGAGTACAGTACACATCGAAGGAATAGAAAAGCAACTGAAGTCACTCAACAGAGGTAAGTCCACTGGACCTGACGGGATTCCAATTCGATTCTATACAGAGTACGCGACAGAACTTGCCCCCCTTCTAACAGCTGTGTACCGCAAGTCTCTAGACGAACGGAAGGTTCCAAATGATTGGAAAAGAGCTGAGGTAGTTCCAGTTTTCAAGAAGGGTCGTCGAGCACATGCGCAAGACTATAGGCCTCTGACATCGATCTGTTGTAGAATTTTAGAACATGTTTTTTGCTCGCGTATCACATCATTTCTGGAAACCCAGAATCTACTCTGTAGGAATCAACATGGATTCCGGAAACAGCGATCGTGTGAGAAGCAACTCGCTTTATTTGCTCATGAGACCCAGAAAATATTAGATACAGGCTCCCAAGTAGGTGCCATTTTCCCTGACTTCCGGAAGGCGTTCGATACAGTTCCGCACTGTCACCTGATAAACAAAGTAAGAACGTACGGAATATAAGACCAGCTGTTGGGCTGGATTGAAGAGTTTTTAGCAAACAGAACACAGCATGTTGTTCTCAATGGAGAGACGTCTACAGACGTTAAATTAACCTCTGGCGTGCCACAGGGGAGCGTTGTGGGACCATTGCTTTTCACAATATATATAAACGACCTCGTAGATAATGTCGGAAGTTCCATGTGGCTTTTCGCGGATGATGCTGTAGTATACAGAGAAGTTTGCAGCATTACACAATTGCAGCGAAATGCAGAAAGATCTGCAGCGGATAGGTACTTGGTGCAGGGAGTGGCAACTGACCCTTAACATAGACAAATGTAATGTGTTGCGAATACATAGAAAGAAGGATCCTTTATAGTATGATTATATGATAGCGGAACAAACACTGGTAGCAGTTACTTCTGTAAAATATCTGGGAGTATGCGTGCTGAACGATTTGAAGTAGAATGATCATATAAAATTAGGTGGTAAGGCGGGTACCAGGTTGAGATTCATTGGGAGAGTCCTTAGAAAATGTAGTCCATCAACAAAGGAGGTGGCTGACAAAGCACTCGTTCGACCTATACTTGAGTATTGCTCATCAGTGTGGGATCCGTACCAGATCGGGTTGACGGAGGAGATAGAGAAGACCCAAGGAAGAGCGGCGCGTTTCGTCACAGGGTTATTTGGTAACCTTGATGGCGTTACGGAGATGTTTAGCGAACTCAAGTGGCTGACTCTGCAAGAGAGGCGCTCTGCATCGCGGTGTAGCTTGCTCGCCAGGGTTCTAGAGAGTGCATTTGTGGATGAGGTATCGAATATATTGCTTCCCCCTACTTATACCTCCCGAGGAGATGACGAATGTAAAATTAGAGAGATTCGAGCACGCCCGGAGGCTTTCCGTCAGTCGTTCATCCCGCGAAGCCCGCATCTCGTAGTGCGGTAGTGTTCTCGCTTCCCACGCCCGGGTTCCCGGGTTCGATTCCCGGCGGGGTCAGGGATTGTCTCTGACTCGTGATGGCTGGGTGTTGTGTGATGTCCTTAGGTTAGTTAGGTTTAAGTAGTTCTAAGTTCTAGGGCATTAATGACCTAAGATGTTAAGTCCCATAGTGCTCAGAGCCATTTGAACCACAGTACATACTGGTTGAATTTACGTGTGTTGTGCGTACACGACACAAGAGGTTATTATAGATTTAAATTTATTTTCATCACCTAACACACACACACACACACAAGTGCGCAAACACACTCACACTAGTTGTTTCTACTAAGAAATTCATACAGGGAATGTAAAATTAGAGAGATTCGGGAGCGCACGGAGGCTTTCAGACAGTCGTTCTTCCCGCGAACCATACGCGACTAGAACAGGAAAGGGAGGTAATGACAGTTGCACGTAAAGTGCCCTCCGCCACACACCGTTTGTGGCTTGCGGAGTATAAATGTAGATGTAGTTGTAGAACTCATCCCGGTGCTCTTCGACCCACGCACGTACACTATGAGCTTGAGATGTGTGCCCCACTGAATTGTCCTGTTGGCAGATGCCATCGAACTGACGAAAAACAAACTGCTTTTAGGGGTGGACATGGTCCCGAAGGTCAGATGCATCATTCTATTAATTCATTATGTTTTCCAGAACGACGAGATTACCCAGCGAAGGCCAGGAAAACGTTCCCGAGACCACATCGCCACCTCTTCCGACCTGGACAATTACAGCGATTGTTGCAGCGCCACACCGCCAATGGCCATCTCTCCAATGAAGAATCTCGAAAGGCCACCTGTACTCTGTGGACGCCGAGTTACTGTACTGGCTTGCAAATTCCAATCTTCTTCGATGATGAAGAGCAGTCGGGATCGGTCCATGAACCAGTCGCCCGCTGTGGAGACCTATACGCAGCAACGGTCACTGAACAGTCGTTGAAGAGACACTGTTGGTAGCCGCTTGGTTCATCTGACCGATCAGTTGCTCAACTGTTACATGTGTATTCGCCAGTACACATCCACGCAGCAAGGAGACCCAGGTTCAAGTCCCAGCCGTAGCACAAATTTGAATTCTTTCATTCAGCTTCCATCACGAATGGAAATCGATGACATATCAACCGACAGTGTGGTACGTGTACGATGTTACAGTGACAACCGTCCATGTTTTCTGGGTGCTTCACTTTTTGTCAGGCAAATCAATTACAAAGAGGCCCACCTGCCGTGATAACACCAACTCCCATCAAAGCACCGACCGTAAAGCCTGTTGAGCTTGTCTGGCACTCATATGGGGCACCGTCTGGTCTGCCGAGCGCCACAGGCGACCAAGCTGCGCTCATCCACTGTTAGGTCAAATGAGGGACTACTTGACGGAGAAGTAGCGGCTCCGGTCTCGTAAACTGATTACGGTCGGGAGTGCAGTTTTCTGACCAAATGCCTATGGGCTGAGGAAGACCTTTGCGCTTTACGAGGTATTTTCGAATTTACTGGGTGATCAAAAAGTCAGTATAAATTTGAAAACTTAATAAACAACGGAATAATGTAGATAGGGAGGTAAAAATTGACACACATGCTTTGAATGACATGGGGTTTTATTAGAAAAAAAAAAGATCTCATGCGCTCGTCGTTTGGTGATGATCGTGTGCTCAGCCACCACTTTCGTCATGCTTGGCCTCCCAGGTCCCCAGACCTCAGTCCGTGCGATTATTGGCTTTAGGGGTACCTGAAGTCGCAAGTGTATCGTGATCGACCGAAATCTCTAGGGATGCTGAAAGACAACATCCGACGCCAATGCCTCTCCATAAATCCGGACATGCTTTACAGTGCTGCTCACAACATTATACCTCGACTACAGCTATTGTTGAGGAATGATGGTGGACATATTGAGCATTTCCTGTCAAGAACATCATCTTTGCTTTGTCTTACTTTGTTATGGTAATTATTGCTATTCTGATCAGATGAAGTGCCATCTGTCGGACATTTTTTGAACATTTGTATTTTTTTTTGTTCTAATAAAACCCAATGTCATTCCAAGCATGTGTGTCAATTTGTACCTCTCTATCTAAATTATTCCATGATTTATTCAGTTTTCAAATTTATACTGACTTTTTGATCACCCCGTACGTCAGTTTTTAGTGGACATTAGTAACCCTTTCCGGTGGTGGCGTTTTAATGACTTGCCGTCTGCCTACCTTCTCGTGTACACGCACACACACTGGGAATTTCGCAGAAGGCTCCACGTGGAGTTATCGATAGCTCGTATCCCTCTGTGAGCCGAAGCTGGCTGGCCGTCATAATTAAACGCGTTCCTAAACTACGCGCGGCGAGGCGGTTCCTGGAAGAGGCGCGGGCAGAGGTTTTCCCGGTAATTTCGCGGCGGCCGCTCCTGCCGGCGGCCCGCGTATCTTGCCCTCTGATCGGCGCTGACTGACGGGTTTTGAGGGAGGCACACAATGCGTCGCCCAGGCCGGCGTAATTACCCGGGGCCTCGCCCAGGTGTCGGCCGCCGCAGGGAGACAAGGCGAACGCCACTCTAGCACGCCACAACGCGAAGCCTGTTCCGCGAATTCAAAGGATCTGCGTGGAGGGACCTACCTCATTGTCACAGCCACGCCACACAGATCAGGTGCACTTGCGAACTTCACTACTGGCCATTAAAATTGCTGCAGCAAGAAGAAATGCAGGCGATAAACGGGTATTTATCGGACAAATATATTGTACTAGAACTGACATGTGATTACATTTTCACGCAATTTGGGCGCATAGGTCCTGAGAAATCAGTACCCAGATGACCCCCTCTGGCCGTAATAACGGCCTCGATACGACGGGGCATTGGGTCAAACAGAGCTTGGATGGCGTGCACAGGTACAGCTGCCCAGGCAGCATCAACACGATACCACAGTTCAAGAGTAGTGACTGGCGTATTGTGACGAGCCAGTTGCTCGGCCACCATTGACCAGACGTTATCAATTGGTCAGAGATCTGGAGAATGTGCTGGCCAGGGCAGCAGTCGAGCATTTTCTGTATCCAGAAAGGCAGGTACAGGACCTGCAACATGCGGTCGTGCATTATCCTGCTGAAATGTAGGGTTTCGCAGGGATCGAATGAAGGGTAGAGCCACGGGTCGTAACACATCTGAAATGTAACGTCCACTGTTTAAAGTGCCGTCAATGTGAACACGAGGTGACCGAGACGTGTAACCAATGGCACCCCATACCGTCACACCGGGTGATACGCCACTATGCCGATGACGAATACACGCTTTCAATATGCGTTCACCGCGATGTCGCCAAACACGGATGCGACCATCATGATGATGCAAACAGAACCCGGTTTCATCCGAAAAAATGACGTTTTGCCATTCGTGCCTGTCTGTGATGCAGCATCAAGGGTAACCGCAGCCATGGTCTCCGAGCTGATAGTTCATGCTGCTACAAACGTCGTCGAACTCTTCGTGCAGATGGTTGTAGTCTTGCAAACGTCCCCATCTGTTGACTCGGGGACCGAGACGTGGCTGCCCGATCCGTTACAGCAATGCGGAAAAGATGCCTGTCATCTCGACTACTAGTAATACGAGGCCGTTGGGATCCAACACGGCGTTCCGTATTACCCTCATGAACCCACCGATTCCATATTCTGCTAACAGTCATTGGATCTGCACCAGCGCTAGCAGCAAAGTCGCGATACGATAAACCACAGTCGCGATTGGCTACAATCCGACCTTTATCAAAGTCGCAAACGTGATGGTACGCATTTCTCCTCCTTACACGAGGCATCACAACAACTTTTCACCAGGCAACGCCGGTCAACTGCTGTTTGTGTATGAGAAATTGGTTGGAAACTTTCCTCATGTCAGCATGTTGTAGGTGTCATCACCGGCGCCAACCTTGTGTGAATGCTCTGAAAAGCTAATCTACATTTACATTTATACTCCGAAAGCCACCCAACGGTGTGTGGCGGTGGGCACTTTATGTGCCACTGTCATTATCTCACTTTTCTGATCCACTGGCATATGGTTCGTGGGAAGAACGACTGTCTGAAAGCTTCCGTGCGCGCTAGAATCTCTCTAATTTTACATTCGTCATCTCCTCGGGAGGTATAAGTAGGGGGAAGCAATATACTCGATATCTCATCCAGTAACGCACCCTCTCGAAACCTGGACAGCAAGCTACACCGCGATGCAGAGCGCCTCTCTTGCAGAGTCTGCCACTTGAGTCCGCTAAACATCTCCGTAACGCCATCAAGGTTACCAAATAACCCTGTGACGAAACGCGCCGCTCTTCCTTGGGTCTTCTCTATCTCCTCCGTCAACCCGATCTGGTACGGATCCCACACTGATGAGCAATACTCAAGTATAGGTCGAACGAGTGTTTTGTAAGCCACCTCCTTTGTTGATGGACTACACTTTCTAAGGACTCTCCCAATGAATCTCAACCTGGTACCAGCCTTACCAACAATTAATTTTATATGATCATTCCACTTCAAATCGTTCCGCAAGCATACTCCCAGATATTTTACAAAAGTAACTGCTACCAGTGTTTGTTCCGCTATCATATAATCATACAATAAAGGATCCTTCTTTCTATGTATTCGATATACTTTACATTTGTCTATGTTAAGAGTCAGTTGCCACTCCCTGCACCAAGTGCCTATCCGCTGCAGATCTTCCTACATTTCGCTGCAATTTTCTAATGCTGCAACTTCTCTGTATATTACAGCATCATCCGCGAAAAGCCACATGGAACTTCCGACACTATCTACTATGTCATTTATATATATTGTGAAAAGCAATGGTCCATTAACACTCCCTTGTGGCACGCCAGAGGTTACTTTAACGTCTGTAGACGTCTCTCCATGGAGAACAACATGCCGTGTTATGGATGCTAAAAACTCTTCAATCCAGCCCAACAGCTGGTCTTATATTCCGTACGTTCTTACATTGTTTATCAGGTGTCAGTGCGGAACTGTATCGAACGCCTTCCGGAAGTCAGGGAAAATGGCACCTACTTCGGAGCCTGTATCTAATATTTTCTGGGTCTCATGAGCAAATAAAGCCAGTTGGGTCTCACACGATCGCTGTTTCCGGAATCCATGTTGATTCCTACAGAGTAGATTCTGGGTTTCCAAAAACGACATGATACGCGAGCAAGAAACATGTTCTAAAATTCTACAACAATTTGCATACCACAGCATCTTCTTCCTGTCGGTTAAATTTCGCATCTGTAGCACGTCATGTTCGTGGTGTAGCAATTTTAATGGCCAATAGTCTATCTTTTTCTTTTGGGGACTACTTAATGCCAGTCGCTGATACTTGCAGAGTTCACTGCCAGCTCACACATTAAAATGTATACTATTATTCCAATGTTTGTATTTTACAGTGTGTGTGTAGCTCTATATAAGTGTCCTTCAGACACGTGTATGCAGGCGTAGTGGACATTTGCATCGAATCACACAGACGCTGTAAAATACAGACTCTGCACTGACTGTATTTCATACCAAAGCAAAGGCCAACTGACAAGCGGAACATTGTCTCTCCGTCTTCGGGAATCACATATCGTGCGAGCACTATGGCACAAGACACTACGGCATACGGAAGTTGGGATCGGCCGTGCAGGTTGCTCGGATAGCCGAATAGCGTTAAGGTGAGCGTTCGCGTTAAGCGGGAAATCCAACATAAATTTTCATATTTTTTCACGAACTGCGGATACATTTCATGTACGAGGGCTATTCGGAAAATAAGGAACGATAGGTTGCGAAATGAAAACCACAGTGAAAACCAAAACTTTTTTTTTTTTTTTTTTTTTTTTTTTTTTTTTTTTTTTTTTTTTTTTTGCAAGGGTTAGCTGCACCCTCCAGCTACTTCCCTATACAGTCGCCGCTCAGACTTAGACATCTGTCGTAGCGTTGTACCAACTTTTCAATTCCCTTGTACAGCTGACAGCCGCTAGTACTTTACGACAATTTTCTACTCTGGACTGCAGCTGGTTGTCTGTGTCAAAATATTGCCTTCATAGCCAGCGGTTCACTTGAGCAGAGATGAACCTCAGGGATACCCAATTACGGGCTGTATTGTGGGTGATCAAACAGCTCCCGTTGAAAACGCTGCAGGAGCATCTTCATTGCCCCTGCAGAGTGCGGCCGACAACTGTCTTGTAGAACGAACTGCGTGACAGTTATGTTATTTGGATTGCATAGCTTCAGGCGGAATCTTTCACTAGGCCCTCATACTTTTCTTTCTCACTGTGAGCTCAGAACTGAAAAGAGCGACCTGATGCGATCGACGGGAGTACTAGACACACTGCCTAACGCACCTATGCAAAACTTCAGATTTTCACTATATATATCATTTAGAGGCCAATTGTTCCTTACTTTCTGAACAACTCTCCTATTAACAAACTAAGTGTTCTGAAAGATTCTGGCAACTTAAAACTGTGTGCCGGACTCGGATTCGAACCAGAGACCTTAGGCTTTCGCGGGGAGCTGCCCAATAGACTGCACTATCGGAGCACGATTCGTGTCACATCCGCATACATTAACTTTCACGAGCATCTGTCCCCCAGCTTCCAAATATAAGTTCTCCTGCACACCTAGCAGGAGTATACCTTCGGGAAACAAAGGATATTGCGGAGAAATGCGTCAGATTTAACGTAGGAGACTGTTTTCAGAACAAATTTTCGCTGTACTGGGGAATGCGCGCCGATTTAAAACTTGCTGATACATTGCAACCTCATAAAGATATTAATTGAAACCATGCTGGCTAAGTATAGGAATCGTGACTGCGTGGAGTAATTATTTGTATTTTTCTTTGACCAGTCGGGTCTATTTTCGCAGATTTTGACGCGTTTCACATTTACAGAAATGCCTGCAATGAAAACACAAAATATTACACTGTACAGTCACATGGAGTGCCGCCTGAATGTCCACTTTCTGCAGCGTGGACCGCTGAGAAACCTGCGAGGAGAGACTCAAATGGCTCTGAGCACTATGAGACTTAACATCTGATGGAGAGACTGACGTTGTGGAAGGTACCAACGTGGACGTGGAGCTATGCCGACTCCAGTGCTGTGGTCGCCTGTGCTAGGTTTCTCGGCTAACGATGCATGGCGCGAACATCTCAATCGATGCGGTCCCACAGATAATCGTTTCAGCTTAAATCCGGGGGGTTTGGTAGGCAGAGAAGTACGCTAAATACATCCTGGTCCTCTCGCGGTAGCGTTCTCGCTCCCCCGAGCACGGGGCCCGGGATCGATTCCCGGCGGGGCCAGGGATTTTCACCAGCCTCGAGACGACTGGGTGTTGTTGTGTCGTCTTCATCATTATCATTCATCCCCTTTACGGTTGGAGGAAGGCAATGGCAACCCACTTCCACTATGACCTTGCCTAGTACGGCGGTGCGGGTCTACCGCATCGTTCCCCACGCATGTACTCTGCAATCTGTGTGACACATTGGATTGTCCTACTGGTAGATGCCGCCGTGCCGAGGGAAAATGAACTGCATGCAGGGTGGACACGGTCCTCAAGGACAGATGCGCACTTGTGCTGATTATTGTGCCTTTCAGAATAACGAGATGACCCATGGAATTACATGAAAACATTCCCCAGATTCTAACGCTCCCTCCTCCAGTCTGGACACTTCCGACAACTGTTGAGGTTGCTTGCTTTCAGACGTTTCACGCCTTACATGCCAAAGGCTAACTGTCCAATCGAGCATAAAACATGGTTCATCTGCAAAGGCAACCTGTCGCAAATCACTGGACATACAATTGCGGTACTGGCGTGCAAATTTCGGTAGATAAACAACAGTCAATATCAGTTCATTGAAGCAGGCGCCTGCTTTGTGTTGTGGAGTCATCAAGAGTACACGTGTGGGTCTTCAGCTCCGAAAGCCGATATTGATGATGTTTCGTCGAATGATTCGCACGCTAACACTTGCCGATGGCGCATCCATTGAAGTCTGCAGTAATTTGCGGAAGGGTTGCGCTTCTGTCACGTTGAACGATCCTCTTCATTCCTCGTTGGTCCAGTTCTTGAAGGATCTTTTACCGGCCGCAGCGATGTTGGAGACTGATGTTTTACTGGATTCCTGATATTCACGGTACACTCGTGAAACGGTCGTACGGGAAAATCCCCACTCCGTCGCTACCTCGGAGATGCTGTGTCAAATCGCTCGTGCGCTGACTGCAACACCACGTTCAAACTCACTTAACTCGTGATAACCTGTCATTGTAGCAGCAGTAGCCGATGTAACAACTGCGCCAGACACTTCTCTTATATTGGCGTTGCCGACCGCAGCGCCGTAATCTACCTGTTTACATATCTCTGTATTTGTGCACGAATGCCTGTACCAATTTCTTTGGTGCTTCAGTGTAGAAGTGCGCGGGGCAGTACGATTCTTGTCAGCAAATCGCCTAAATATCACAAAGACTCGCCGTGAAATTCTGGCGGTGTATAGACGAAATGCAGTGTCGCGTCCAGCCGTAGTGAAATGGTGGCAACCATTTGACGAAGACCTCACAGACTTGCGAGATGCTGATAGGGATGTCCAGTTCTTGCACCATGTGAGTTCTGTCTCTATGGCAAACTGAAAGAACATCTGGAGGTTAAAGATCTTTCAGCAAAACAACACTGCGGTTCTCGAGTAGCTTCGCATCCCCGAGGAACTAAATGATTGGTAAAGCGTTTCGACCATTGTTTACAGAACTTGGCACCTATGTTGAAAAATAGTGTCATGTATCTGTTTCGCTTTGAAGTGTCCTGCAGCGGTCAGTACAAGCTACACAGACTACCTTGTTTCTTTGTGTCTTCAGTCATCTCACTGGTTTGCTGCGGCCCGCCACGAATTCCTCTCCTGTACTAATATCATCATCTCAGAGTAGCACCTTCAAACTACGTCCTCAGTTTTTTTGCTATTCGAGTCTCTGTGTTCCTCTACAGTTTTTGCTATCTACAGTTCCCTCTAGCATCATGGGAGTCATTCCCTGATGTCTTATCACATGTCCTATCCTCCTGTCCCCCCTTCTCCTTGTCAGTGTTTTCCCCATACACCTTTCCAGTTCTGCGCAGAAACTTCTCATTCCTTACCTTTTCAGTTCACCTAATTTTCAACATTCGCCTGTAGTACAACATCTCAAATGCTTCAATTCTCTTCTGTTGCGGTTTTACCACCGTCTATCTACACTGCCATACAATGCTATCCTCCAAACGTACAGCCGTGGCGAGGGGGTAGCCGCGAGGCCTAAAGGCGCCTTGTCACGGCTCGTAGGTTCGAGTCCTCCCTCGGGCATGGGTGTGTGTGTTGTTCCTAGCAAAGTTAGTTTAAGTTAGATTAAGTAGTGTGTAAGCTTAAGGACCGGTGACCTCAGTAGTTTGGTCCCATAAGACCTTACCATAAATTTCCTTTTTTTTCCAAACGTACATTCTCAGAAATTTCTTCCTCAAATTAGGGCTTATGTTTGATACTAGCAGACTTCTCTTGGTCAGAAATGATCTTTTTGTCAGTGCTAGTCTGCTGTCCTCTTAGTTCTGTTAGTCATTGGTTATTTTGCTGCCGAGGTAGTAGAGTTCCTGAACTTCATCTACTTCGTGACCATCATTCCTGATATTAAGTTTCTCGCTGTTCTCATTTCTGCTACTTCCTATTACTTTAGTCTTTTTTCGATTTACTCTCAATCCGTATTATTTTCTCATTCCACTGTTCATTCCATTCACCAGCTCATGTAATTCTTCTTCGCTTTCACTCAGGATAGCAATGTCACTGATATCCTTTCACTTTGAATTTTAATTCCACTCCTGAACTTTTATTTACATCATTGCTTCTTCCATGTACAGATTGAACAGTAGGGGTGATAGACTACATCCCTGTCTTACACCTTTTTTAATCCGAGTAGTTCGTTCCCGGTCGTCCACTCTGATTATTCGCTCTTGGCTCTTGTAAGTATCGTATATTTCCTATCTCTCCCTGTTGCTTACCAGTAGTTTTCTCGGAATTTCGAATATCTTCCACCATTTTACCTTGTCGAACGCTTTATACAGGTCGACAGATCTTATGAACGTGTCTTTATTTTCTTTAGCCTTGCTTCCATTATCAAACGCAACGTCAGAATTGCCTCGCTGGTGCCTTTAGCTTTCCTAAAGCCATACTGATCGTCATCTAATATATCCCCAATTTTCTTTTCCATTCTTCTGTATATTATTCTCGTTAGCAACTTGGATGCATGAGCTGGAGATTATCCTGTGTTTAAAGTGCATGAAAAAACTAAGCAGTCACTTAAATTGTGTGCATGTAAAATTTGTTATTTAGAAGACAAAGCTCTGGCTGACGTTCTTTTTTTTATTAAGGCAGATTAAACGTATTTATTTTAACAGGAGTCATTTTTTAGTCAATTACATGGTGTTCGAATGCTTACCGTCACATCTGGAGGTTCGACTTGTTTAATGAATGACATAATTTTTAAACATGTCAGGGACCTTATATATTAGCAAACGAACCAAGTTTATCAGTCTAATGTTACAATAAAGTCATTAGAGATGTAATGATTTTAATTTGGAAAACGTAATAAAAGAACCTCCACTCACAGAACGTTTTCAGTTTATGTCCTGAATAAAACTTTTTTTAACATCATAAATTGTGTTCCTTCTTCTCCTAGATCGAAAATAGATTTTCACTAGTTGTGTTCCAGCTTACAGATGAAAAAACATACAAAACCACAAGATTTACTCTATTGTTTCTATCCGCCCTCTCTCTGGGGTGAACAGAAGTACCGAGTTTTTACCTGTTATATTACAACAGCAAGTGCTAGGTCCCAAATCAAATTATGAGTTTAGTTAGACACAGGCCCTATAATCTTATATAATTTCCATTTTTCATAATTGTTTTTAAAATTATCGGTTTTTTATATTAAATTTGAAAACTGTTTGTTTTCACCTCGCTTTACGGTAATGTGTAAATTAGTTTTTGAAGCTCCCTGCCAGCCGGGGTGGCCGAGCGGCTTTAGGTGTTACAGTCTGGAACCGCGTGACCACTACGGTCTCAGGTTCGAATCCTGCCTCGGGCATGGATGTGTGTGATGTCCTTAGGTTAGTTAGGTTTAAGTAGTTCTAAGTTCTATGGGACTAATGACCTCAGAAGTTAATTCCCATAGTGCCAAGAGCATTTTTTTGTTTGTTTTTGAAGTTCCCTCCTATCTTCCCATACGCTACGGAGAACTGTGAGCTGTTTCATGTGTATACCTACCCATCTGCGACGATAATTATTACTAGCGACGTAGCCCACAGTGGCACCTTAGGATTGGAAGGAATGATCCGATCAACTGTGACGCTAATACTTAGACAAGCGCAGAACAGGAGAGCTGGAGTTCTGAAAGCTACTTGTCTACCACACTTCTGATAGGCAAAAATTTGTAGTTCTGTGTGAACTTCTCCTATCTACGCCTTATCGGAACGAATTTCACATAAATTTACTGCCAACTTGGGGCGAGGAAGAATTCCTCGAGGATAAACGGCGCTCGATAAATTCCGGGAAATAAACTTGTAATGTATGTGCATCCATTACGCTCCAGCGATCCGGGAGCCCCTGCAGATCAAAGCGAGCGCCTTTCCCCGCCTACAAACTTTATCACGTCACTACGAGCTGCCAGGAACTGCAGGGTACTCGCGCCACTCCGTGATGGCAAGAAAAGCCAGCCGCGCGCTGCAGCCTTCGTTCGTCTTCTACTTTGCGCAGTTAGATGTGGTCAAAAACTGAAATAACATTCATTCGTACAAAAACATTTTAGTCCTGTCATACACCGTTCAAAAGATAACATTCGCAAGGAAAGCAGAAAAGAAGTTGGTGGTGATCAGACTTCATCTGTGATAACTAGACTGGCCGAGCGGTTCTAGGCGCTACAGTCTGGAGCCGCGATACCGCTACGGTCGCAGGTTCGAATCCTGCCTCGGGCATGGATGTGTGTGATGTCCTTAGGTTAGTTATGTTTAAGTAGTTCTAAGTTCTAGGGGACTGATGACCTCAGAAGTTAAGTCCCATAGTGCACAGAGCCATATTTTTGATAACTAGACAATTGAAATCGGAATCTACAGATACACACCGTCCGTCCAAAATCATCCGATTCTGATGTTATTCCTGGCGTACAAGTGACGGCAGCGCTGTAACTACGGCGGAAGCTTGAACTAAAGACTGTAAACAACAGATGTGCTTTAGACCAGTCAGTTGTGATCAGGCTGTATGACATTGAGGACGTGCAATAGAAGTGGGTCAACGTTATCGTGTTACAAGTCGTAATTGAACAACATTCCTAAATCAACTGTGCAAGACAGTCCACAGAATGTTTTGAAGAAAAGAACAGTATGTCCAAAGTTTTCCACGTATACCTTGACTCGCAAAGAAAAGCAACGGCCGGTGGGCCCCTGCTGCAACTTCACTGAAATGCAAAACGCCGAGAGTTCCTTTCAATGAAAAATCGTACAGATGACGTTGTGCTTTCAACACTAACCTACCACAAAAGTGCAGAAATTGGCATGAAGGCTAAGTTCTGACAAGACTGGCTGGATTCTTATCAACGATATTTGTGCATTAAGCAGCATTTTAGAGCAGAACTTTTCTGAGAGTTTCATGTGGCTGTATCAATGTTCTGTGCGTTATACTCAGGTTGGGAGAGAAGGTATGAATGTTTTCGTCTGAGAGCGTTGCTTCAGCCTATATACAGGATGGTTATAATTCAACTTTCTCTAATTAACACGTCATAACACGGAAACAAATTACCAAACAAGTACCAAACTTGGTAGCATTAATGTCCAGAGTATAGAGTGCATGATTTCCATGCGTCACAGCGCCACCATCCAGTTCCAACTATGACCACAGGGTGCCGTGATCAGTTATTGTGATTCATAGTCTCACACACCTAACCATTCGCAGCGCACTTGTTAACATGTTAACATGAGTGTGGACTAAAGGAGCAGGGTATTAGCCTTGGTGAAGCTCTGCTATCAAAACAGAGCAATGCTGCAGCTGCCCTTGGAGCATATTGTCGGCTGAAAGGGTACGGAAGGTTCCTCTTTTTCCACCTGCTGTGCGGAACATGAGAAAGAAATTCGAATCAACTGGAGAACTGGGTGTCAGTCCGGGAAGAGGCCGACGACCCATAGCACCACAGGTGGTTGATGAAATCAATCTTGCTACGGCAGACAACGCAATTCCAGATCGTCAGCCAGTGTGTGTGCTGTGGCACGATTGTTGAACAACCCTTGTTCCACTGTACTGAAAGTGCTTCGAACCATTCTCAAATAGTATCCGTACAAGACCCATATCATGCAGAAGCTTGCACCACAGGACTCTGATGTGTTGACATCGCTTTCTCGCAAGGACTGACGTTGACGAGGGGCCCTGGACCATCCTATAGACTTATGCAGCTCATTTTTCTCTGGCGGGTGAGGTGAACACACAGAAATGCAGAATGTAGGGATCTTCACCTCCAGTAACTGGTCATTAAGTTCCTCTGTATGGTGAACGTGTTACCGTACAGTGTGGCTTCACGGCTACGTTCATCATTGGCCTATCTCTTTTGAACAGGTTGGCGCTCAAGGACCAAAGACGTGCAGTGTGACTGGCCAGCGTTACTGCAATATCCTTCGCCAACATGTCACACCCACCCTACAGGAGGGAGACTGCTTGATCTCAGCAGTTTTCATGCAAGATGGGACCCCACCACACAACGATCATGAAGCTCACCTGCTTCTTCAAAACACTTTTGGAAACGATCGAATTATCAGCCGATTGTTTCCAAATGCTTGTCCAGCACGATCAACTGATACCACTACTTGTGGCATATGGTTGTGGGGCTACCTAACGGATAGCGTTTACCAGAGGGCCGTTCACACATGTAGTGATCTGAAACGCAGCATATTAAGAGAGGTAGCCAGCATACCTACGAACATGCTTCGTTCTGCTATGCAGAATGTGATCCTACTCTTTCAGACTATTCTGGAGATAGATGGGCGCCACATTACGCCCATTTCGTAGCAGTAATGGTACGGATATGTAATGGTATGATGCACCGTAGCAGAAAATTAGCATTGTTTTAATGAATTAATTCTGCATTATTTTTCTTCTCCTTGTCCTTGACATTAATGGTAACAAGTTTGGTTCTCACACAGTAATTAGTTTCCGTGTTATAACGTGTTAAATAGGCAACGCGACTCAGATGGGGGTATATAAGTACCGAAATGTAGGGAAGGGATTAGTGCGGCGTTTGTGTCTTCCGACGGACGTGCGGTAAATTCGGAAACGTTAATTACTGTGAGGTTATTATCAAACACTTTGGTTAGTTGGCTGGTTGCTGATTGATTCGGGGGTGGGGGCCAGACAGCGAGGTCATCGTTCCCAAGAGATTAGGGAAAGATGGGGAAGGAAGACGGCCGCCTCCTTCCACAAGGACCATCTCGGCATTTACCTGAAGCGATTTAAGGAAATCGCGGAAAACCTAAATCAGGATGGCCGGACGCGGATTTGAACCATCGTCCTCACGAATGCGAGTCCAGTATGCTAACCACTGCGCAACCTCGCTCGGTGTCAAACGTGTCCAAACAGGAATAATACGTTGTTCCTTTCTTGGCTATCGAAGAACAAACACCGGTGGACATTCATCCGGAGAATGAAGAGTGTGTACAGGGCAGTATGTCTACCCAAAACCACTGTTGTGGAAAGGCGCGCAAGTTCCGCACTGCTGATTCATGATAACCTACGTCAATCTATCGCAAATGTGTAACGCAGAAGTTACACCAACTCGAGTGGGAGACACCAGAGCACCCGCCCTATTAGTCCTGATCTCTCGTCATGCAATTATCAAGTCTTCGATCCCTTAAAAAAGGCTATGCAGTGCCGACGATTCCAGTAGGATGAGGATGTGCAGCAGTCAGTTACGGATTTCTGAAAATGACAATTTTTTGGACCGAAACGTGTGCTAAAATGAAAAGAAAAACCAGTTTTCAAAACATATGAAAATGAGTAGTAAGTACTGCTGATGACATTTAATTGGTAAATTTATTGTTAGGCAGAAAAAGCCAGATGGTCATCTCAGAGATGTTCGGCAGAAATTGCTATAAAGGAACTAGTATGTATCAAAAATATGCTCCACATACGGAAAATCATCTTCGAAAAGCATTTCATTAGTTCTCCACGCTGTTCTTTTCTCTATACTTTAGCACTCTTGGGCAGTCTCTTATACTTTACCTCGCGGACAGACATAAGTATCTTCGCCAGAAAGAGAAAGATAAGATTTCTGCCGGAGGATAAGCATTACAACTACACATTGTTTAACCTCTGTATTCACTCTCATACTACAGTTGAAAAATTTTGTTGTTTCTTTTTAAGGTGTTATTACGGAAAATTTATACGGAATGATCCCTTGATGATGTTACAAAACAGTGATGACAGAGAAGGGTATATTCATCAATCCGAATATGAGACCCTACTCAGAAACGACAAAGTCGAACGTTATAAGCGAAAATCATTATGATATCTCTGAGGGTGACATACATGTCTCATGTTATTGTTGCTAAGACTGTAGGGGAAGCAATCCAGATGGGTGCCTAGGTGCAGAGTGTGGGAAAATAAGTAATTCACAGCAAGTCCCGTACTATGTATTGGCTTGAGCAATCCTGGTGTACTGTGTCTGTTCTGTAGAAGTCTGCAGTCTCTGTTCACAAGTTGAAATATTAACGATAACAAACCCTAAGCAAATGGATTTGTGGCGTGTGACGGAACTTACAGACGTGATTTTCCGAGAAGTGGAAAGGTTCTACAGACTCAAGTATCAGCGTACAAGACATCCTGCTCACAGCATGTTTCTGAGACTGGCCTCAAGGATTAAGTGAAACGGTACAATCGGTACCAAAGACAACGAGTGGGGAGCACGAAGGACTACCCGGACTCCCGATGATGCAGTGCACACTATTTCCAGTGACTGAAGTGCCTGCAATCAGCACTCGATCAGTTGCATATGGAATGAATTTTTCGCAGAATACTGTGTGGCGAATATAATGGGACATGCACCTACATCCCTACCAGCCACAGAAAGTGCACATTTTGACTTCAGACCTCGTGTCGTGTTCAGCCAATGGTTCCCGCCTGAATTTAGCACATTTAGCCTTCTCCCTCATCCCTGAAAGCTTGGAACGTCATCGCGGAATCATCGTGCATATTTGAAGAATTTCCGTTCTAGTTTTTAAAAATCTTAGCTATTGATCAACGACATATTTCGAAAGCGGAGTGAACTGAATGATCTTTTTCACGTACTTTACCACTTTATTTATTTGTTTATTTTATTTGTATTTTTCACTCTACATAACATAAATTGTAGGCAGCAGTCGTTCAAAGCCTGATCGATACACTTTGCATGATTGTAAATTGAATGCAATTAATTTCTCAATAGGAATACAGATATCCATAACGATGCTAATTACCACAGTGTGATGACTGAATACGAAACAAATATTTAATGAGGACACAGGGCAGGAACGCTAGCGTTGACTGATGACTATATTTAGAGGACTCGCGCCGTAAATCTAGCCGTGGTTCTCTTGAAAAATAAATAAATAAATGAAGGATGAAAAATAGCGAATACACCGGCTGCTTCCAATATGAGCACCACTACATAATTTCGCGTTAGAATTTTTTTTTAAGTCATCAGTGTTCCGACGATTTTGATGCTGGCTTCCATTTTCTCATACCTTATGCTATTCATTATATCGACATAATTGCTATACCAGATACCCTCTAGCATCTGTTTCGTACGTTAAAGTTTGTCGGTACTATTTTTAGATGCACATATTTTTCTAGATGCCACAGCAGATGTCCGGCAAACTGCCCCTTTTCTGTGCCTCTTCATTTCGTACTTTACCTCTGCACTTAATTTTCTTCGACAACAATACAGGTGCTTCCAGTTTCTTGTTCTTCGGACTTCCTCTAGTCTACGTTTCACTATTATACACTGCTGTGGCCCAGCTCCAGGAATTTTTTCATCAACTTCGTTTCTATATCTGATAAGGCACTGTATTAGAGGCAGCTTTCTTCCCCTGCGTCAGTCTATTGATACGTTCCTTGCTATGGCCATACTGCATAATCTTATAGCCTAGGTAGTAAAATTTCTCCGCTTTTTACAATACTGCATCGTTCCCAATTTTGATGTGAAGAAAATCGTTATTTTCCCTTATAGTACTAAGAACATTACCGTTTTTTTTAAAAAGGAAACTAGATCCACTAAGCAGCTACTACTTTCTTCCTTCGAATTTATTTGCCGATAAGTTTCGAAAACTTGTATTTCGATTGTCAATGATGTACAAAGAAGGAAAAATTTGTTACATTAATAATAAAACACTGAAAATATTCCTTTTATTCAAGGTTAAAATAAAAAGAGTCACTGCACATTTTCTACTTTCTGTTATAGACTAGTGATCCGCTCCTGCTTCGCACAACTAGCACTAAGTATCTACGGTCGGACGACTCCGTCTAGATTAGATGCATAGCACAACAATCATTTTTATTTGGACAAAGATCCGTATTTTGTTACGGGAATGATTCACTTGAAGTGGAATTTTTTATCGTGTAACTTGCAAGCTATTCAATTTGTTATTGCGAGTTAGTCTGGTTCAAATGGTTCAAATGGCTCTAAGCACTATGGGACTTAACATCTGAGGTCATTAGTCCCCTAGAACTTAGAACTACTTAAACCTAACTAACCATAGACATCCATGCCCGAGACAGGATTCGAACCTGCGACCGTAGCAGCCGCGCGGTTCCGGACTGGAATTAGACTGAATAGACAGAAATACACACTACCGTGGACTTTTCTTTAGACCTGCTTGAGATGAAAAATTTCTCCATATCACGTTCATGTAACTTAAATGATTTAAGCAGCGCACGCCAGGAAAGTTCTCAGGGGGCAAGACTTAATCCACAAACATCATCCTAGTTCAGTCACTTTGCACGAAATATACACAAGTCTTCCTTGTGAATCTGTCGATTAATAAAAACCGTATCAAAATCTCTACAGTAGATCCTGAGACCAGCCTCCACACACAAACAGAAAAATGTGGGACTAATATGTAATATGTAGTGACGTAACAATTGTTTCTTTCTTTGTAAGGTATTGACAATGGAAACATAGGTTTCGGAAACTGGTCTGCATATTAAGTTCAATGGAAAAAAATATTGTAGCTGTGAGGTGGATTCCTCCCTCCCCCCATATAAAACTGATTATACAGTTGCGGACCTAGTAATGGCGGAAATGCCACGAGACATTCGTCTCTGTTTTATTTGTCCTTAGTTTCGTTAAACAGGTCTTCAATGTTTTCCGTATCCTAAACCAAAGAGATTATTTTGTCATCGGCGCACTTCAATACTGAACTCTACTCCTCTTAAAATTTAATTGCCCTTCAAAATTTTCCTTCGAAGTATAATGTGAAAACATTAGTGATATAGCGTAAGCCTGCCTTACATTCTTATTTACTCAAACTTTACATTTCGATCGCGGTAACAGCAGCGGCACCGATCTGTCCTCAGCCGAGACTCTTACGTCCGAACTTAGAGGTTTGTATACAAGGAAACGTACGAAGAAGGTAACACTTAAAGTTTTTGAAAGTAGTTAATTAACATAATATATATCGCGCCCCAAAACAGGTATGCCATGACCTGCCCCTCACATGACATCGCCTTCGTATTCTTTGGAGTTGATAAACCGGCTTCTGTCCAATATTTACATGTCGATTTGATTCTGGTGGATTGGGGTAAAACCGTGTTTAATCCATAAAATCAGTTTCGTTTTACACCGACAACACACCTAGCACAGTTCGGAAATTGTGCGAATTCGCCTCCGATCCGCCTCTAGGAGGCGCAGTACCCATCAACGCTTTCTCGTGTGTGTTTCTTCATGCAAAGTGTAGCCGACAAGTTCTTTTGAAATCCTAAGAATTTCGCACTGGCATACACTCGGGTTAACAAGATTATATCGTGCATTTTTCCAGCCTGTTACTGGTGTGGTTGCTCTTCTCGGACGATAAAAGACGCCGTTTGTAACGCGAGCGTTACATGTTTTCACACGCGGGAGTTTGCAAACAGTTCAGGTAAGATGACATAAGTGCAGTACTTAGTGACGTGTGGAACCACACAACGTGTTACCAAAAATTATTTTCTCGACCAAATAAGCTTAACTATTAGATAGTTTTGGCCACAATTGTCTAACACATTTTCTTTTTGCACAAATTTAGCCAATAAGGCGCAATTTATTACACAATGAGGCAGTGTAGTGCGAGGTTTGCACTCCAATGTAATGTCTTTTTGTAATGTCAGTTTCGTCTCTGCTGCTTTCGAGTACCCGGTCTATGTCGTGTTTTGTATAAGTTACGACATCTATTACAAGGGTAATCCCAAAGATAAGGTCCCTTACTTTTTATAAGTACATAGACCTGTTTATTTTTAGAATTGTTTACATCAGTTTACAGCTTGAGCATTTAGCTATTTTTCGACATAATCATCATTTCTGTCGATGCATTTTTGTAGGCGCTGTGGCAGTTTTTGTATGCCCATGTCATACCAGCTCGCCGCCATGCTGTTCAGAAAGTTATGAACCTTGTCTTTCACCTCGTCGTCGGAACTGAATCGCTTTCCGGCCAAATAAATGTCATTTTAACTTAGGGAATAGGTGATAGTCACTGGGCACCAAGTCAGGGCTGTAGGGTGGGTGGTTGATTATGTTCCACTGAAACTGTTGCAGGAGAGCAACGGTTTGCCGAACCATGTATGAGCGAGCGTTGTCATGGAGAATGTGTACGCCCTTGCTCAGCATTCCTCTTCTCCGGTTCTGAATTGCCAGTTCTAGTTTTTTCAGAGTCTTGCAGTACCTGTCAGTGTTAATTGTGATCCCTGTGGCTCAACCTTTAACACTGTCTCCTTAGAAATGGACTGTCTGTCGCTCCTTTGTTCGTCGTGAATTTCGGACCGACCAGCTACAAACTCTCTACACTACTTACGAACAATTTTGACATCCATGCACGACTCACTATACACTTCCGTCAATTGGCGATGTATTTCAATCGGCGCAGTGCCCTTTGCGTTCAAAATCCGAGTAACTGCGCGCGTTTCGCACTTGGCTGTAACATCCAACGGGAGCTCCATTCTCAACGGTTGCCAAGCCAAGACTGAGCGCCTCAGCGCGGCGTGCGCATGTTTACACACGGCGCGTGAAGCACTCTTCACTACAGTGTGACCAACTGCCACGCAAACCGAGTTCTGTACTTATAAAAAAAGTAGGAGACCTTACTTTTGGGATTACCCTCGTACAAAGAGTGTTTAATATGTAATACACCACTCTTTTTTTTCTCGGCTAATTTCGTTTGAAAAAAATACGGAATTTGTTGAGGGACGTCGTTGAATATTCCCGCTTCAGAACCTAAGTTTCTATGAAGCTCCGATTGGTGGTGGTACTGTACGTATCCTTCAAAATGGGGTCTGTAACGGAGGACCGTTCCAAGCAGACAGCTGTCATTCAGTGTCTTTGGCGGGAAACCAGAGCATCGCAGATATTCATTGGCGCCATCAGAACTCCACGTCGGAGACCAGCCAGTGAACAAAACCACGGTAAGTCGTTGGGCGAGACGTCTGCCATCACTGCATCAAGGTCGGGCAAATTTGTCCCGTCCGACGCTTGCCAGCCGGTCACACACAGCTATGATTCATGCAGTGTTGGAAAGCGCGAACAGTCTCATTCGAGGTGCTCGACGGATCACAATCAAACACCTCGCTGCTCAACATGTAGTGCTGACACACTCGTCCACCAGTTGGGGTATTAAAAGGTGTGTGATCGCTGGGCTCTCGCTGCCAAACAGAAGACCATAGAAAGCAACGAGTTTGGCCCAGTACGTGGATGATGGGGAGGTTACTGATGCGGCTCCGACGTCGATAAATGGGGTGGTAACATGCGGGCATGCAGGCACTCTGAGTAAGGTGGGGTAGGGCCTTCGCATTTAATGGAGATTATTTTGAAAAGTACGGTTTTGTAGGCAAAATATTGGGGAATAATACGGTGTATTGGGAGCCTTAATAAAACCAAAACCTGCTCTTCGAAAAAAAGAAATGTTTTGCATTGCTTATTGAATGCCACTCGTAGTACTCAGCCTGCGTTATCAATGATTCACGTTCAGTGTCTGAACACTTTGTTAGAATACTGTATATCTCGATCACATCTGCGACCTCGTGAAAATTCATTTGGCCCGTTTCTTCATAGTGTACTATTGCCTACGACCAAATACTCGACGGAATGACTTAATTTCACATGGATCCTGCTGAAAACAGGACCCCTGCGTAAATATAATCATGCGACTATTGCTGCGATCTGTGGTTGAGGCCGAGCAGTTTTCAGGCCACTCCCCTATTTTCAAGGAGCACTGTGAGGAACCATCAGCGGGCGACTCTCGACGCCCATTTGAAGCCGCCGACAAAATTAATAACAGAACGCGTCCTCCCTTAATCGCCAGTAGACGCTGTTTTCGCTCCAAGGGGCGCAGCGGGGAAAAGCTGCGGGAAAGCCGCCGTCCTCATTGAGAGGGCCTGGTCGTCGCGGCTCCATCAATCAAGCGACGCGACGCCCGGCGTCGCGACGCCTCGCGACGCCCCTCCCTGACACTGCCGTTAATTTCCGCGAGGATTAAAACTGCCTCCCGTTTGTCGGCGTTCGGCGCCATTGTACACCGGCGCGGCCGGAATCCGGGAAAAGCGCTCACGCATCATTAATTTGCCGCCTCGCGCACTTTATGAAGCGTGACTTTATTTTAATACCGTGTTTAACGATTATAGCCATTTGCAACGTTGCTCCGGGTATCTCTAGGGCGGAAAATGCGGAGAAGGAGAATTTAAAGCGATACTTATTTCAGACACTTTATTCGCTGTAACCGTTTAATTACAATCGGCTGAATTTACATTGTCGTAGCGGTAGGCGTGCTAGGTCGTAGCTTTTCACTTAGGATAGCGTTAAATGACGCAGCTTTAGTATAGCCATAAATCGCAATGTGAACTTTTTCGCAGAATACAGATTACAATTGCCTTTTATTGTACTTCTGAAACCAGCTGTCATTCTGACTATGCATCTACATACTGCGAATAAATATGTAACTGTTCTGAATGCTGTGGCAGTTATGTCATTAGGCTACGTGCACATTAATAAGGCATGTGTCCACCTTTGCCTTTATTGATGCGTTGATATCAGTGGAGACACTTTCAATGAGATGTCTAAATATGTGGGGTGGATTTGTGGCCCATTCTTCCTCAAGAGCCGAAAGTAAAGAAGGTACTAATACTGGACACAGGGGTTTGGAGCGAATTCATCGTTGTAACTCGTTTCAAAGATGTTTCATTGGTTTCAGGTGGGAGTCTGGACAGGAATTTATTTGTCCACAAACCATTGTCTGAGAGATGCTACTTTATGACAGGCTGCATTGTCATGTTGACACAAATATCATCGTCTGCGAACTGTTCCTCTACTGTACGCAGAAAGCAGTGCTGTAAAGATGTGTGCATATATTTCTGAATGTTGCGTCTCCTTAAGCACAATAAGGAGACCACACACTAACGAGGAACAAAACGCCCATGACGTAACACAACCTTCCCGGTACTTCACTGCTGGTGCTACGGAAGATGGCAGGTAGCGTTTTTCAGGCATTCGCCAGACCCAAACCCTTCCATTGTATTGCCACGGGGTATAGTGTGATTCAGCACTCGAAATCACTCGCTTCCATTCATCCACTGTACATTGCCGTCACCCTTCACCATCTGAAGTGTCACTCAGCATCGACTATTAAGTTATGTAGCTAATGAGAAGCTATTCAACCGTGGTACCCCACTGTTTCCAACTCACTACTTACAGTAATTGTGCTAACTGGTCTCATGGGTAGCAATTCGGAACGACCGAGTGATTCCTTCAGCTGATTTCATGCGAATGTACTCGCAGCGACTTTCCTGACGACTTCAATAGTGTTGATGAGAGGGCTACGTATCAATCGATAATCAGATATATGAAATAGGCCGCTGACACACATGGCCAATTTATTTTCCTTTTCAACATGCCATCCATTATGATTACGAAGCCTTTCCCGGCGTAATAATTGATAATATTCTTCTCGCGTGTGCTGCCGGATAATAACGTCATCTTGAGACAATATTTCAGCGGTCCAACTGGCCGCCGTCTTCAGGCGAGAGTGCTGGTACTCGATCTCGCCGGAACTGACTACTCAGCGCAAGCGGCGGCCCGTAAATAGGCCGCAGAAGAACCACAACGCGTGCGCGAGAAGGTGCCCTCTAGCGCAAGTAAACATACCTCGCCGCCAGTGGTGGAAAAAGGCGAAATCGAGATATCGCTATCAAAAATTAAAAATTATTCCGACGATCGAAACACAGACCGTTGTTTTTTAATGTCTGATAACGCCGGGTTCCAAGTCTTACTTAAAAAGTAATAAGCGTAATAAGTATCAGACGTGTATATGTCTATTGTCTATTGTCAACCCACAATTTATGAAAGATGTTTATATTTTATTGATAGGATTAAGTAGGAATAATTCATATTTGTCATGTTGGAAATAATTGTGGTAGCAGGGAATGTCTGCACCAAAGTATTGTTGGCAAGAGAGACCGCAAATTGATATAATTTTAAAAAGGGCAGGAGAGACCACGTATGGATACATTTTAAGAAAAGAGAGGGAAAGACCGCGTATTGATACATTTTGTAATGGTAGCAGGGATTGTCTGCACCAGAAAGCATTGTTGGCAGGAGAGACCGCACTTTAGCGTTCGTAGGAAGTCAGTAGTAAGCGAGAAGTGAAGCGAGTCGGTAGCAGGTCTGACGCGAGAGGTTGAGAGGAGCAGTGTGCCTGCCAGCCACCAGCTATAATTTAAAAGAGATTTTAAACGGATGTACGGAGACATCAACTAACTATTATCATAAGAGGAACTAATATTATTGAATTATTTTCTTTGCGAAACTCAAGACTACTAAAGGTATGTTTGCGCAATGCTAGTTGCAAGATTATTGTAAAAAATAAGTCCCATTTGAGCGTTTGTAAAATCATTTCATTACCAACTCTAAATATTTGAAGCGTTTTCAGAATATAATTAATTTTTGCCAGCAATGTTGCATTACTGATTATAATCCGTTCCAAAAACCATCAACGTAAAACTTTGCAAAAATGTTATTGTTGCCAACAAAAAGTGTAACTACGAATTAAGTAACTTCAGTCAAATTAATTAAAGAATAACGTCAGCTTTGCTATTAAAGAATGTCAGCTTTGCTATTAAAGAATAACGTCAGCTTTGGTAATAAATACAGCCACTTATTATGACAGCCCACCAGCAATTAATAGAGTATAGTAAACGAGAGTAAGTATATTCACGTCGCAGTTCGATGCAGCAGTCAGATGGCGATCCAGTAACAGTAAAAAAGGTAAGGAACAGTTTTGGGTTATTGCAGATAACGACTGAGGGCCACGACGACGACACATTCTATGTTTCGTCGAAATAATCAGAAAATCACTTTTAATAAGCACCAATTAAATTTGTTTGCGAAGATTGAGAAAGAGAATAAATTTAAAAGGGAAGATTTCATTTGTTATTATTAAGCAAGAGATAGAAATCCTAAGGAAAGGTTTCATAGCTTATTGTAGAAGAAAACAAAAGAGATATAGAGGAGACAGGAAGGTTTCATAAGATTATCGGATAGACGAATCTGTATGTATTCTTTTATAACACACTCACCTGCATCTCGCTATTGGATACTCCACGGCAAATAATTTCTTAATAATGCGAGGTCTCATTTATTTTTTGTCACATCTCGTGTAAGATGTGCTTGAGCTACAGGCAAAAATTATGGAGGAAGTATGGACACTACCATTTATAAAGGAGTAAAGAAAGTCCTTGGCAAAAATAAGGTGTATTTGCACATCATAGGGCTTCCTTAGACCTGGACCTACTGTTGACAGTATGCATTCCTTCGGGTCTGGTGTTCGACCCACACTGTAGCGATTAGGCGCGTGTGTTTTAAAATGTACTTTCTTCTAGCGTCGACTACGGTTGTTGCTTACCTCATTGCCATAGAGACGCCCCATTCTGTGGTTAGATACTTTGCAGAAAGACCCCCGGAAGATCTATCTAAATCTGAAGCAAGCGCAGTAGCTTAAATGACGTTCTTCACCTAGACCAACACCGTATTAGTGGATTTCCATTCTACACTAGTGTCTGTGAAAGTTCGTCGTGTCTTGCAGAGGACAGCGCCAAGGAGGCAATTAGGCAGAGTATGGTCCTCCATGAAAATTTTATGCGATCGCTTCCGGGGCGGCCACTGCAGCGTGATGGACGCGGCGCTCTTGCGTAAGAGATGGCTCGCCGACAGGCCGGTCAATACCCTAAATTGTGCTCTGACCCGCCGCTGTCGCTCAAAGTGTTTTATAGCGGGCGCGGCGTTCGCTCGTGGCTCCGGCGATTAATCTCGTATCCTCCGGCAACAGCCTCTTTTTTTTCAGAAAGGGGAAGCCATGGCGGGAAATGATTATAACACGTTCCAGACTGCAAAGGAGGCAGGCTGCGAGAAAAAAGTACGTACCAGTACAATGGGGGCTCAAGGCTTAGTCATATTTGCACAGTCCGAAATGTAACTTTCGGGAGAACAGTGTAGAACTACCGGTATTGGTATAAAATGAGTCAGTACTTCCATGAAATTTTGGATTCGCAAACTGGAGCACGTGTTCTACTTGACAAATGCTGTTGCCTTCATGATGGCAACAGCTGATACGATGAGTTGTTAGATCTGAAGGTGGCCTATAGTGGCTGAAATTATCGAAAAAAATTAACTATGATCTATACTGCAGTATTCAGAGGATTAGAATATACAGATTCCTGTTTTAGGAAAAATGATCCTGTATACTTTCCTGAGAAAGAAACTCAAGGACTCAATATATTGATTTTTTTGTATGACTGTTTCAGCTATAATAGGAAAACTCCAACCTCAAAACTCACACATAAGTTACCCAATTCCCGCAAATTCCGGGGAGGGGGGTGTGGGGGGCATGAACTCTGACGCCACGTTCCACCACATTCCAAATGTGTTCGATCGGCTTCAGATCTGGCAAGTTGGGGTTCCAGCACATTAGCTGGAACTCGCCACTGTGATCCTCGAAGCACGACATTACAAACCCCCTCTTGCGGCATAGCACATTACCTTGCTGAAAAATGTCGCTGCAGTCAGGAAACATGATCGTCATGAAGAGGCGTACGTGGTCTGCAACCAGTGTACGACATTCCTTGGCCGCTCTGGTGCCTTGCACGAGCTCCACTGGACCCATAGATACCCACATGACTGTTCCTCAGACCATAATGGAGCCGCCGCCAGCTTGTCTCCGTCCCGCGGTAGAGGCATCAAGGAGCTTCTCCTCTGGAAGACGACAGATTCGCGCCCTTCCATTGGCTCCAGGGTCGATGTTCACATGCCCATTTCAGTCGTAGTTGCCGATGTCGTGGTCGTTAACTCTGGCACAAACAAGGGTCGTCGGCTGTGGAGGGCCTACATTAGGAGTGCTCGGTGCACTCTGTTCAGACAGAGTGCACCCAGCATTGATGTCTGATGTTAGATCCGCCACAGTTCGCCTCTTATACTGTTTTACCAGCCTGTCCAGCCTACGAAGTCCGACATCTTTAATGAGGGTTGGCCGCGCAACCCCACAATGTCTCGACGAGGTTTCGCCACGTGTAGAAGACACCCACCATGGCACTCCTCTAACACCCGATAAGTGCAGTTTCCGAAATGCTCGTACCGAGCCTTTGGGCCATCACAATCTGCCCTCGGGTAAGCTGAGATAGATCACGCACCTTTCCCATTCTACACACGAACAGCACCGTCACTGATACTATACTACTGGTCGTTAAATTTGCTACACCACGAAGATGATGTGCTACAGACGCGATATTTGACCAACAGGAAGAAGATGCTGTGATATGCAAATGATTAGCTTTTCAGAGCATTCACACAAGGTTGGCGCCGGTGGCGACACCTGCATCGTGCTGACATGAGGAACGTTTCCAACCAGTTTCTCATACACAAACAGCAGTTGACATCTGTTGCCTGGTGAAACGTTGTTGTGATGCCACGTGTAAGGAGGAGACATGCGTACCACCACGTTTCCGAGTTTGATCAAGTTCTGATTGTAGACTATCGCGATTGCGGTTTATCGTATCGCGATATTGCTACTCGCGTTGGTCGAGATCCAATGACTGTTAGCAGAATACGGAATCGGCGGGTTCAGGAGGGTAATACGGAATTCCGTGCTGGATCCGAACTGCCTCGTATCACTAGCAGTCGATATGACAGGCATCTTATGCGCATGGCTGTAACGGATCGTGCAGCCGCGTCTCGATCCCTGGTCAACAGATGGGGACGTTTGCAAGACAACAACCATCTGCACGAACAGTTCTACGGCGTTTGCATGGGCAATGAGCGTGGGCAATGAGCTCGGAGAACATGACTGCGGTTGCCCTTGACGCTGCATCACAGACAGGAGCGCCTGCGATGGTGTACTCAATGACGAAGCTGGGTGCACCAATGGCAAAACGTCATTTTCTCGAATGAATCCAGGTTCTGTTTATAGCATCATGATGGTGGCATCCGTGTTTGGCGACATCTCCGAGAACGCGCATTGGAAACGTGTATTCGTCATCGCCATACTGGCGTATCACCCAGCATGATGGTATGGGGTGCCTCGTCTCGGTCACCTGTTGTTCGCATTGACGGCCCTTTGAACAGTGGACGTTACATTTCAGATGTGTTACGACCCGTGGCTCTACCCTTCATTCGATCCCTGGGAAAGTCTACGTTTCAGCTCTGTAATGCACGACCGCATGTTGCAGGTCCTGTACGGGTCTTTCTGGATACAGAAAATGTTCGACTGCTGCCCTTGCCAGCACATTCTCCAGATCTCTGACCAACTGAAAACGTCTGGTCAATGGTGGCCGAGCAACTGGCTCGTCACAATACGCCAGTCACTACTCTTGATGAACCGTGGCATCGTGTTGAAGCTGTATGGGCACCTATACCTGTACACGCCATCCCTGCTCTGTTTGACTCAATGCCCAGGCGCATCAAGGCCGTTATTACGGCCAGAGGTGGTTGTTCTGGGTACTGATTTCTCAGGATCTATGCACCCAAATTGCGTGAAAATGTATTCACATGTCAGTTCTATTATAATATATTTGTCCAATGAATACCAGTTAATCATCTGGATTTCTTCTTGGTGTAGCAGTTTTAATGGCCAGTAGTGTACAGGCGCCATGCGTGTGTCTGACTATCAGTCGTACTTCGGCGTGTGACGCTATGACCTGGGCGGGTTTATTACGGTATTAGGTCAGCGGTCAGAATATTCTGGTTGACCAGTGTGTCTATTCATTCTCACAGCTGAGTTTTGTCACGAACATTCAGCCTGAAGCTACGTACATATTCAGATTCTTTTTCAGTCGCTAAAACGAATCGAAACAGATAACGTTCAATAAATGACACTTTTTTTTTAAACACCCTGCATATAACGGGCGCTGCACCTCAAGACAATTGTGAAGTTCGCTAATTGCCGGTTATGTTGTGCTTCGTTATTGACAGAACTTCAACAGTACCGCACAAAAGCTACCCTCAGAGAGCGGGAGAAGCGAGCGCGTTTGAGATATGCGGAAGTGCTCCTATTAACATCGGCTGAGCCTCGGTGTGGAAGGCGGTGAGGTCTGTGGATCTGGCGGTGGAGAGCGTCAGCGCGGCGGTGGCAGCTAATGCCGCAGGGGAGGCACGGCGTGGCGTATCGGGGCTGAGGCGCCAGCCGCGGCTGCTGCGAGGCGGCTGCCCGCCTATTCTCCGCTAATCCCAGCCGCCAGCCGAGGCAACAAAGCAGACAGCCCGCTAATCCCGCAGGATCGCGCTCTCCTGACGCCGTGCCAAAACCCATTCCGATGCATCCACAGTTTGTGAGTAGGTTATCAACGAGAGTTATTCGCTGGATAAAGATCTTACCATATATGGTGTCAGGTTACCCACTCGGCCTACTTATACAGAGTGAATCATCTAAAACTTGCACCGCAAATATCGGTATTCAGCTAATCAAAAGGTTGTAATAATACTTAGAAAGTGTAGTTTTTGTGTCGACATACCCTTTTTTTAAAATGGAACAATTGATTTCAGAATGCTGGAACACAGCAGTCGGTCGTCCTTTCCTTTCAGACTTCATGAAAGCGAATCTATATTTCGGCTGATAGCTAGCCTTTATCAGTGCAGTATTTCACGGTTTTAATACAAGTTCTAGTCACACCAGTCACCTGTTGTTCGGGCTCCTGTCACAGCTCATTCAAGATCACTCTTGTTAAGTAGAACATGTATTAAAACTCTGAAATGTTGCACTGATAATGGATAGCTACTAGTCGGAATCTATATTTGTTTTAGTAAAGCCTGAAAGGACTGATTGCTGTGCTCCATAATCTTGTCGCTTCCCACGCCCGGGTTCCCGGGTTCGATTCCCGGCGGGGTCAGGGATTTTCTCTGCCTCGTAATGGCTGGGTGTTGTGTGATGTCCTTAGGTTAGTTAGGTTTAAGTAGTTCTAAGTTCTAGGGTACTGATGACCATAGCTGTTAAGTCCCATAGTGCTCAGAGCCATTTGAACCAATCCATAATCTTGAAACTCATATCACAGTTGTCGAGAGCAATCCGCATTTGTAATTGAACAATGCCTATTGACACTAGCAGACTAAAAGTAGGGTCAATTAGTATGTCAGTGCTGTTTGGTACAACCGGCCGATGTGACCGAGCGGTTCTAGGCGCTTCAGTCCGGAACCGCGGGACCGCTACGGTCGCAGGTTCGAATCCTGCCTCGGGCATGGATGTGTGTGATGTCCTTAGGTTAGTTAGGTTTAAGTAGTTCTAAGCCCTAGGGGACTGATGACCTCAGATGTTAAGTCCCATAGTGCTCAGAGCCATTTGAACCATTTTTTTTCTGCTAACAGTGCACTTGTGTGCTCCCCGAGTGCACTGCGATTTGGTAGGCAGTTGGTGTGTGACTGTCCAGGCGGTAAGTCATGAGTGGACGATGGGATTTACCAATGCAGAAAAAGCCGACATGCTCGTAATGTATTGAGAGTGTAGAAGGATGTGGTTCGTTCTTGTATGATGTATGCGACAAGATATCCCAATAGATGTCAAGCATCTCAGCAATTATTTGTTAACCTCTTCAACCGTTTACGTGAAAGAGGTAGGTAATATAACAGAAGGAAACGAGTGACAGAAGAAGAGGGGGAAATGAATGTTCTTGCTGCTGTTGTAGCTCATCCGCACGTTTGCTCCTGCGAGTTCACACGACGAAATGGCATGAGTCATGTAAGTTCCCTAAACATTCGCCATCCACATACGTTCCATCTCTGTTACATCTCAATGTATCAAAGCTGCTGCAAACGACTACGAGAATCATGTTAATTTCTGTACATGAGCATTAAGACAGGATACGTCAAATGTGTCTTGCTTAGCGACGAAGCCACATTTACCAATCATAGCCGAGTAAACCACCAAAACATGCACTATTGGTTGTTGACAATCGCCTTTCACATTGTCAGGTGGAACAGCAGCGTCCTGGAGTGTAACCATGTGACGTGGAATAGTGAACCATCCTCTCATAAACCCTTTTTTACAGACAGACACAGAAGGTGCTCAGGTATCGCAGCCTCCTAACAGACAATCTTCCATGGATGCTAGAAGACGAGCTTGTGCAGACTGGGAGGAACCTGTGGTACGAACATGATAGTTGTCTAGCCCGCAGTGCTCGAAGTACTACAGCATGTTTTCACGAGCCGGCCGGAGTGGCCGAGCAGTTCTAGGCGCTACAATCTGGAGCCGCACGACCGCTACGGTCGCAGGTTCGAATCTTGTCTCGGGCATGGATATGTGTGATGTCCTTAGGTTAGTTAGGTTCAAGTATTTCTAAGCTCTACGGGTCTGATGACCTCAGAAGTTAAGTCCCATAGTGCTCAGAGCCATTTGAACCATTTATCTTCACGAATTGTTTCCAAATCGGTGGAAATCGGCTTGACTTTTTTTTCTGTGGGGAAAGTTGTCTACAAGGACTTACCAGCTACACCCGATGATATGCAATGACATGCTAATGCAGTCTGTTTGAACAGCTCCGCTGAAATGCTATCACGTGTGCAGCTGTCGTTCCACACCAGACTGGAAGCGTATATTGCTGGTCATTTTCAACACATTCTGTGATGTTTAAATGTCTCGTTACTAGTCGTAATCCCCATAACTACTATGGTTTTTAGTGTGTACTGCTACAGGCATTGTACAAGTGTCGGCGTGGGATCTTTCCAAACTACGATGTGTCGTAAATGGCTCGAACTAGAATTCTTCATCACCACTGACATTCTGATTTTTCCTACTCTTAGTTTGTTAATGTCAATAGGCATTTTCCAGTTCGAAAAGTGTATATTTGCTCATAAACTACACTTTCTAAGGAATATCACAATCTGTTGATCGGCTAACAATAAGAGCGCCTGACTATCAATAGATTATGTGAAAACTCACATCTATGGCACTTCCCATTTCCGCAATATCTGCAGTATAAATTTTAGGTTATTTGCCCTGTATTGAAGGTAACCCTCACCCCCCCCCCCTTCCCCACCGCATTAATAAATCACATTAAGTCACGTCATTTGAGTTCTATTTGTTAAGAAACATTTAAAGTTACGTCATTGGAGGCACCAGTAAAGACCACACCACTGCAGATATATAAGTACTCTCATTCCTCCACATTTTAACCTGTTCACCCGTATTTTTCTCAATTTATCGAATTTCCTCTAATTTTACTTTTTTCCAACAATTTTCTTATTTTTTCCGTATTTTCCACAGGTTTCCTCTTTTATAGCTAGGGGGAGATGAGGAGCATAGGAAGAAGCTGTAGGATGTGTCTCTTTAGTGCTAAGAGTTAGGCGTGCCCTGATCCTCTCACTATGCAGCTCAGTTCCAGAGTTAATCTTTCCCACTCGAGTGCCCCAGTTATAAAGGATGATAAGAAGGAGGAGGGGGTACTCTAATATTATATGTCGATTGGTTTTACCGCCATTCTGTCATGTTCCTTTTGGCTGAAAGACATAGGGAAGGGTCCCCGCAATTTTGATATGAGATGGCCACTATCACACAGTTACCTAAGATGTACTGGGGATTCCTATGGGTGACCTTGATCAATATCCGGTGGTTCTTCATGACAATGCTCGGCCAAACACTGCACTTGCAACCAAGACGCTCCTGCAACGTTTCTAACGGGAAGTGTTTGATCACCCACCATGGAACCCGGACGTGTCTCCCAGAGTTTCATCTCTCTGCTCGCGTGAAGAATTAGCCATGAGGACAGCATTTAGGCACAGACAGCGAGCTGCAGAGCAGCGTAGAGAATTGGCGGAAAGCGCAGGCGGCTGCCTTCTACGGCGACGATACTGGAAAGTTGGTACCACTCCGTCTTCAGGCCACAATTGGCCCATTGGTACCATCCGACCGCCATGTCATCCTCAATTGAGGATACGGATAGGAGGGCGTGTGGTCAGCACACCACTCTCCCGGTCGTTGTGATGGTATTCTTGACCGAAGCCGCTACTATTCGATCGAGTAGCTCCTCAATTGACATCACGAGGTTTAATGCACCCCGAAAAATGGCAACAGCGAATGGCGGCCCGGATGGTCACCCATCCAAGTGCCGACCACGCCCGACAACGTTTAGGACGTTCTTAATGAATTACTTACTTTTTCATTTCCCTCATAAGTTTTCATAGTGATGAGGAGAACAGCTTAATTCTGTGGTATGAGATTACCTTCTCAATTTATTCTACTTCTTTTGCCCCTACAGTATTGGGCCTAACTGCCTTTTCTGGTCTCACCATTTCTGTCTTGGACTTCTCAACTCCTACCTTCTTAATTATGTCGATACCAGTAAGTTACATAGAAAGTGAGATTCATTGTTTTTCGATTCTCCTGACAAATGTGAGATATGGGACGTAGAATGTTTGACATTTACTCTCTTCAAATGTTTGACTAGAGGTACGATATTGAAATCGCGCTCATCAACTTGGGGAACGAAATAAGGAGAAAGATAGAGAAACGAGAGAGTCGCGAAATAATGTTGAACCCTCAGGCCTTGAGGGCTGGGGGATGTCATTCTGGGCGTTAACGGAAGCCGACGTAACAATCAAATGGTGGTGTATTCAGACTACCCGGAAAGTCAGCATAATTTAATTTCACTCAATTCTCAAGGAGACCACCCGAATTCGGACTTTCGTAATTTTTTACATTTACCACCCCTCCCCCCTCTCCCATTCGACATGTACGTATTGCGTAAAAATCTGCAACAAATTAGAGAGATTATTATGTGTACAGAAGATCAGTGGCGAGCCGTCAACGGAATTAAGAGAAGGAGAAATAATGTTGGCACTGAGTGGCCTCAGGTATCAACTGTATGGTGGCTTGCTGAGTACGAATGTGGATGTAAATTTGGTGTCTTTGTGCCGAGCTGAGTGATCGTATCAGAGAAAAGCAGTGCTGACGCCTGTCGGTCGATGTAATCACATAGCAGCACAGGCGACCCAACGCGTCAGCTGTAACTACGGGCTGTCACGCGATCCCCGTAGATCCGAGAAATATTGACTGGCCGCCGCGTGTCTCAGCAGCGAGCGAACCAAACAAACAGCGTCACACGTAGGCGCCACTTCTCGTACCCGCACTCTCGTGAAGGTAATGGTGTGCTGGAGGCATATTAATGTTCACTAGAGCCCCTACCTCTGCTTAGTAAGTAAGCAAAAAATCAACTCGTTAGATCGTGTTACAGTCGGCCTCCTCTGAAGTTGAATAGCCGCGATGGTCTTCCATTATATTTCCTCTCGATACGAACACTTGCATCACAAACGCCCATTCGGAATATACTCAACTGACTGTAGTATAAGAAGCAGAGAGAATTAAGGGGTAGACCAGGGTGACGCTCGATTTTAGAGCCAATATTCATGGTTTTCTTTCAATAAAATAACAAACAAATTACAAAACTGATTTTTGACCTGTACTCTGTACCCTTAATTTTGTATCACACATTTTTAAGCGAATACCTTACACCCAGAGAACACTGCACGGCGTCGACGAAAAGCTTTCGCGGAGTGCGAGAGCGGTTGGTAGGAGCTATGAACGTCAGCATAGAACAAAATTTAAAAAAAACTGCTTTGAACGGATGATATTGTCTAGCTTAACAATTGGGAATTGCAAAGTGGTGGTATTCTCCAATAAAAGTCGAAGTTTTCGCCAGAAAAATCGTTATAAAACGTGCACCAAAAATCAATTAAAGTATATCGCATAAATCCTGAATACTGCAGAAGAAAAAAGTCCGACCTACAATTTACAAAAAGGTACTTTATAATTGGATGTACACTGATAAGCCAAAACATTATAACCACTGCCCACTTCTATGTTGTCTGCCGCCTGGTGGCGTTGAGGAGAAGTGACGCGGAAAAAAAAGTATGTAAGCGGAACAGGAACGAACTTGGGATCATACTAGCGAAGATATCGGGAAATCCATTGAGATATTTGACTTTGACAAAGGGCAGATTATTATTATTCAGAGCCTCTCAACGAATATCTCGAATGTTTACGTGCTAGCTATCCAGGTAAAAAATGGTTCAAATGGCTCTGAGCACTATGGGACTTAACTTCTGAGGTCATCAGTCCCCTAGAACTTAGAACTACTTAAACCTAACTAACCTAAGGACATCACACACATCCATGCCCGAGGCAGGATTCGAGCCTGCGACCGTAGCGGTCGCGCGGTTCCAGACTGTAGCGCCTAGAACCACTAGGCCACACTGGGCCGGCTTTACACAGATATAAATCGTGGTATCACCGCCAGACACCACACTTGCTAGGTGGTAGCCTTTAAATTCGCCGCGGTCCGGTAGTATACAGTACGTCGGACCCGCGTGTCGCTACTGTCAGCGATTGCAGACCGAGCGCCGCCACGCGGCAGGTCTAGAGAGACTTCCTAGCACTCGCCCCAGTTGTACAGCCGACTTTGCTAGCGATGGTTAGTGACAAAATACGCTCTCATTTGCCGAGACGATAGTTAGCATAGCCTTCAGCTACGTTATTTGCTACGACCTAGCAAGGCGCCATTATCAATTATTATTGATATTGTGAAACATGTACCGTCCAGAGCGACGTTCGTCATTAATGGATTAAAGTTAAGTATTCCACCAGCTACGTCCGTTTTTCTAAATTCTAATTTCCTTGTCCTGTTCCAGACCTCACGCCAGCCTGCATGAGCTAAAACTCGTGCCTTTCGGCCTCCTCTAGTAACACGGTGTTGGCTCTCCTGCCAACCACAACATAAATGATACGAAAAGTAATTCCAATAGTGCAAAAAAAAGCTTCAATTGGTAAGTGGAAGCCAGTTAATCGATATAATTTCGTCGAAACGAGTGTTTTGACATCAGCAAAGAAAATCAGACATTACGGCGGCCGGTGTTGCCGATTAAAGGTTTGTTCAATTTCACTATTTAAAAACACAAACTTAAACTTCAGATTTTTCTTTTATGGAAATAACATTTTTAAAGTTATGCTGTTGGTGAGAAATCCCACCAAGGACAATATAAGCTTTAAACACGTGTACTGCATGGGTTTCTTTCCCTTTGAGACGTGCTGACATGAGTTATCCAAAATTGTGAATCATCCATGATAAGATAGCACGAGAAAATCGTGGTAAGCCGGCCGCGGTGGCCGAGCGGCTCTCGGCGCTTCAGTCCGGAACCGCGCGACTGCTACAGTCGCAGGTTCGAATCCTGCTTCGGGCGTGGATGTGTGTGATGTCCTTAGGTTGGTTAGGTTTAAGTAGTTCTAAGTTCTAGGGGACTGATGACCTCAGATGTTAAGTCGCATAGTGCTCAGAGCCATCTTTTTATCTGTGTAAATAAGTTTGTCATTTTCAAGCACTCACGTTTTACTTCGTACAAAAAACAAGCGAAATGACAAGCAGACGCGAGAGGAGCACGTGCTTTCAAATTGTCAACCATAAACGAATCATGTTATGAAGATAAACCTTAGAACGGTTGCATTCGAGGGCTAGGATGCCCCTGATTGCCATGCAGTAAACCACTGTTTTTATATATTTTAACATTTATGACACACTATACACTTATGAATTTAAAAAACGGACTCTCTAGGAAACAATTGAAGCCAATAAAAAATTAGGCTAAAAAAATTTCTACCCTGGTTAAACCCCTTAAAATTGAGGAATTAGTTACGATGGACGACGGATATCTTTACATACTGAAGAAGGGTAATGCAATTTATTCCTTGTCTTTCTCCAAATTGGGGAACTAAAAGGTTTTTTTCTGGACAATATAGTAATTCTTCGAAACTGAAGAGTACTCGGCAAGAGCTCAATGTACACTGTAGATTAATGGTGACTGGTAGACGCATCTGTTAACTCGTGTAGGGATTTTAGGCTTCAGGAACAGCGGAATAGTAAATAATACCTTGATGTCAAGGCACAAAGTGTGAAGAAAGTGTGAAGCAGATGATCCGCACGGGGTGGGGGGTGGGTGGGGGGGGGGGGCGGGGGTTGGAGGAGGGGTAACGAACATAGTAGTCCAGTAGTATTAACAAATTAACAATTGGATAAAAATGTAACTGGTGATACGATGTAGCTAAAATCTTCTTTTTACCCTATTTTCGGTAACAGTGTGACCCGCCTCCGAATCTTTATTGCTCCACTTTTTCATTTCTGCAACACATTACACCAAGCGTCGTTCACGCCACATCGAGCGAATTTGCCGTGTGGTTAAGGTATGAGATACGAGTGGGTTCAGTCAAAGTTTCCACTTGGCAGTTTCAGTTAAGAGTTTCCTAGTTTTTCTTCAATGACAATAGTTTTTCTTGCGCACCAGATTCCTCCATCCTGCCCTTTCCTTCTCCATCTGAGCTTACACTTCGTCTTTAATGACTCAGATATAAACGTTTAATGGCTGTATGAGAGGTGTAGCATGGATTTGTTTGAAAATTATAAGGCAGAATGTTATACATACGTAAAATACTAAAGTCACTGAGCCAACCTGTAAGTTTTCATTTCTTCTCCCTGAAATTTAATTTCGTTTTCAAATTTCTCCTTGTCTTCCTTTAATGATGGTTCAATGTACAGACTGAATAACACAGGGGAGCAGGTATAACCCCGTCACACTCCCTTCTCAACTTCTGATCTCCTTTTGTGCCATTCGATATAAATGCAGTCTGGATTCTGTGCAAGATGTATACAGTTCTTTGGTCCCTGTATTTCGCCCTTACTACTTTACCACTTCGAAGAGTGTGTTCAAGTCAGTACTGTCAAATGATTTTCCTAACATGCCATCAACGTAGGTTTGTCTTTCTTTAGTCTACCATCTAATATTAGTCATAGCGTTAGTGTGGCCTCACGTGTTCCTATTCGGGGTCCCAAACTGAGCATATCAGAAGTCGGCTGCTATAAGGTTTTCCATTCTTCTGTATATAATTTATGTCTGTATTTTGGATACTTGTTTCTGTCAACAACAAGTATTTATTTCGGATCATTAACGCCTTACTTTAGACACTAACAGATGAAAAGCAAAGGTAGGGCCATAGATACACAAATGCTAAATGCAACGCGTTTGACTGTCCAGAGAGCGATGCATGTAGCAATGACTACAGGAGCAGAATAATATGATCTCTCAGAAAATACGAAGAAATTCTGGTCGTCGATAAAGACACCAGAGTTAGTGCCCAGTCACTCATGGACGAGGCAGGAACTGAAACTGAAAATTGGAAAACAAAAGCAGAAATGCTTAACTCCGATTTCAAATAGTCCTTTACAAAGGGAAATGCAGGAGAACTGTAATTTTATCCTCGTACCACCGAAAAGAGGAGTGAAATAAGTGTTAGTGCCAGCGGAGATGAGAAACAGCTGAAATAACTTACATTGAACAAAGCTCTAGAGGGCAATGGAATCCTTATGAGATCCAGTATCAAATTTGCAACTTAGCTAGCTCCTCTATTAAGTACGCTGAAGAGCCAAGGAAACTGGTACACCTGCCTAAAATGTGTTAAAGTAGTTCTAAGTAGGTAAACAAGACTAACACACGGCTTTAAGACGAAACTGTCAAAGAATGTAGGTTCCAGAAGACATCACAGCTATCAGCTTGTAAGTGTTAGGTGTCGTCTAACCGCGGGTGGTTTTTTAATGCTGCACATCACGTTTTACTAACGATCTGTTGTACCTGTATACATGTAAATGCAAAGATGTTGATTCACAATGCTGCCTCTTGGCAGTTTCTTTAGTATTGTGAAATAACATCTTCTTATTTACATGTATATATCAGATCGCTCATAAAATGAACATACATTATGTAGCGTGAAAAAACCAAAGTGTGTAAGGAACAGACGAAATGAAGTACGCAAGACAATGAACCGCAGTTAACAATATACACTGGAGAGCAAAAGAAAGTGGTACACCTGCGTAATATGGTATAGAGCCCCCGCGAGCACGCAAAAGTGTCGCAACACGACGTGTAATGGACTCGACTAATCACTGAAGTACTGCTGGAGGGAACTGACACCATGAATCCTGCAGGGCTGTCCATAAATCAGTAAGAGTACGAGGAGGTGGAAATTTCTCGTGAGGAACACGATGCAAGGCATCCCAGATATGCTCAATAATGTTCTTGTCTGAGGAGTTTTGTGGTCAGCGCAAGTGTTTAAATTCTGAAGAATATTCCTGGATCCAATCTGTAGCAATTCTGGACGCATGTGGCGTGACGCATTGTCTTGCTCGAACTGCCCGTCCGTCGGAATGCACAATGGTCATGAATGGTGATCACACAGGATGCTTACGTACGTGTCACCTCTCAGAGTCGTATCAAGGGTCCCATATTACTCCAACTCTACACGAACCACACTATTACCACTATTACAGAGTATCCAAAGCTTGAAAGGTCCCTTGCTGACATACAGGGTCCGTGGATTCATGACTTTGTCTCCATGCTCATACACGACCATCTGCCCGATACAATTTGAAACGAGACTCGTCCGACCAGGCAAAATGTTTCCAGTCATCAACAGTCCAATGTCGATGTTAACGGGCCCAGGTGAGGTGTAAAGCTTTGTGTCGTGCACTCATCCAGGGTACACGAGTGGGCTTTAGGCTCCGAAAGCCTATATCGATGATGTTTAGTTGAATGATTCGCACGCTGACACTTCTTGATGGCCTGGCACTGAAATCTGCAGCAATGTGCGGAAGGGTTGTACTGCTGTCACTTTGAACGATTCTCTTCAATCGTCGTTGGTCCCGTTCTTGCAGGATGTTTTTCCGGCCACAGCGATGTCGCAGATTTGAGGTTTTACCGCATTCCTTATATTTACGGTACGCTCGTGAAATGGCAGTACGGGAAAATCCCCACTTTATCGCTACCTCGGAGATGCTGCGTCCCATCTCTCGCATGCCGACTATAAAACCACTTTCAGATTCAGTTAAATCTTGATGACCTGCCATTTTAGCAGCCGTATCCAATCTAACAACTATGCCTGACACTCGTTGTCTTATATAGGCGTTGTCGACCTCAGCGCCGTATGCTGCATGTTTACATATGTCTATATTCGAATACGCATGCCTTTCTTTACCACTTTCTTTGGCGCTTCATTGTAGTAAGCGCCATTAGTAATGTAAAAAGTACTGAACACGACAGTATGAGTGAAAAACAGACGAATAAAGTACAGAAGCCAATGAATCATAATTAACGATAGATTAAGTGCTAGTGATAGTATAAAAAAGTATTAAATATGAGTGAAGAAAATGGGGTGGTGGGGGGAAGGCTGCGGGTGGAAATGGAGGGAGAAGAAATAGGATTACCTATTATTATGTGACGGTAATATAGGTATAGATTAAGAAAGAAGAAAGTAGAGAGTGTGGTTGGAAGGGTAAGATGTTGGGGAGAGGGGATTGGAGGGGGACAGGTGGCCCGGCTATACAGGTCAGTTAGTGGAATAGACAAACAGGAAACCTAGAGTTAGAAGTAGTTACATGAAAGTGGGGCAGCATGTAGAGGGGATCTAGGAGAGTGTGGCCGGAGGGGGGTAGGGGGGGGGGGTTCGAGAACGGAAACAGCACACGAAACACCATTGAGTGTTTGATTGAGTACAGAGTTTGGGTACGTCAGACTGAGCGAGAAGACTTGGGAGGAGCTCAAGAAACTACGACGGTCAGTGCAATTAAGAAGTTAATAGCCTGGGGAAGGGGGGAAGATTCTGACATTACGATATGCAAGTAGATGAAGAAATAGTGCATGGGGGGAGGGGGGAAAGTAATTAATTGTAGTGGATAAGTATAATCAGATGGCAGGGGGGTGGGGTGAGGGCTGAAGATAAATATTCACTACTGACCATTAAAATTGCTACACCAAGAAGAAATGCAGATGATAAACGGGTATTCATTGGACAAATATATTATACTAGAACTGACATGTGATTACATTTTCAAGCAATTTGGGTGCATAGATCCTGAGAAATCAGAACCCAGAACAACCACCTCTGGCAGTAAAAATGGCCTTGATACGCCTGGGCATTGAGTTAAACAGAGCTTGGATGGTGTGTACAGGTACAGCTGCCCATACTGCTTCAACACGAAACCACAGTTCATCAAGAGTAGTGACTAGGGTATTGTGACGAGTCAGTTGCTCGGCCACAATTGACCAGACGCTTTCAATAGGTGAGAGATGTGGAGATTGTGCTGGCCAGGGGAGCAGTCGAACATTTTCTGTATCCAGAAAGGCCCGTACAGGACCTGTAACATGCGGTCGTGCATTATCCTGCTGAAATGTGGGGTTTCGCGGGGATCGAATGAAGGGTAGAGCCACGGGTCGTAACACATCTGAAATGTGATGTCCACTGTTCAAAGTGCCGTCAGTGCGAACAAGAGGTAACTGAGACGTGTAACCAATGGTACCCTATACCATCACGTCGGGTGATACGCCAGTATGGAGATGACGAATACACGCTTCTCATGTGCGTTCACCGCGATGTCGCCAAACACGGAAGCGACTAACGTGATGCTGTAAACAGAACCTGCATACATCCGAAAAAATGACGTTTTGCCATTCGTGCACCCAGGTTGGTCGTTGAGTACACAATCGCAGGCGCTCCTGTGTGTGATGCAGCGTCAAGGGTAACGGCAGCCATCGCCGCCGATCTGATGGTCCATGCTGCTGCAAATGTCGTCGAACTGTTGGTGCAGATGGTTGTTGTCTTGCAAACGTCCCCATCTGTTGACTTAGGGATCGAGACGTGGGTGCACGATCCGTTACAGCCATGCGGATACGATGCCTGTCATCTCGACTGCTAGTGATACGAGGCCGTTGGGATCCAGCACGGCGTTCCGTATTACCTTCCTGAACCCAACCTACCGATTCCATATTCTGCTAACAGTCATTGGATCTCGACCAATGCGAGCAGCAATGTCGCGATACGATACACCGCAATCGCGATAGGCTTCAATCCGACCTTTATCAAAGACGGAAACGTGATGGTACGCATTTCTCCTCCTTACACGAGGCATCACAACAACTTTTCACCAGGCAACGCCGGTCAACTGCTGTTTGTGTATGAAAAATCGGTTGGAAACTTTCCTCATGTCAGCACGCTGTAGGTGTCGCCACCGGCGCCAACCTTGTGTGAATGCTCTGAAAAGCTAATCATTTGCATATCACAGCATCGTCTTCCTGTCGGTTAAATTTCGCGTCTGTAGCACGTCATCTTCGTGGTGTAGCAATTTCAATGGCCAGTAGTGTCGTAGTCCACTGTCAAATTGCTGTTCATCCCGAGAAAGTCTGTTTATAAAGTTTTCAGAAGTGGCTGTAAATCATGACTTTAGGAATATACTGCAACCCCCAACAGGCTTCGTGAGGACAGGATTAGATTACTTACAGTTCGCACGGAGGCATTCTTCCCGTGCACTATGCGTGAATGGAACTGGAGAAAATGCTAACAGATGGTGCAATGGGACCTACCCTCTGCCAAGCGCTTCACAGTGGTTTGCGAAGTATAGTTGCAGATGTAGATAAGCAGTGTAGCACCCTCTTGTGCAAGTACAGTTCTGAGCAGCAGGTATGGGAGACGCGAGTACCGCGTGGCGCGTGTTGCGCCCGGCCTGGCTGTGACACAGCGACCGTGGCGTCTGGCGCAGAGGCCGCCGTTAGTATGCAGACAACGCAGCCGCGGCTATCGCCGGCGCTGCATCGGCGCCACACGTCACGGCGCCCTCTGCTGGCTGGCAACGCGTGCGGTCCGAGCGGTAGGTACGCCTAGGAGGCTGTCGCTGCCGCTGCACTTCTTAACCCCGCCGTTCCCAGGACCTCCGAACTATGGTAAGCAGTCAGCTGCAGCCTGCCTCTTGTTACTCCACGGCACAAAAAACGCCTCCTCTGCAGGGCACTGTTCATCTAGATTAGTTGTTTCCAACCTAGGGGTCGTTACCCACTGTCAGGTAAAACGAAATTTTTCGAGGGGTAAGAACCAAACGACTGGATTCAGTCACGAAACTGAATTATTTTCTAAAGACCATTACTATTATCACAATTTTCTGAGACTCTATTACTGATTTTATAAGTTATCAATAATTACTTTTTCTCAGCCGTCCACTGTGACCGAGCAGTTCTAGGCGCTTCAGTCTGGAATCGCTCGACCGCTACGATAGCAGGTTCGAATCGTGCCTGTGGCATGGATGTGAGTGATGTCCTTAGATTACTTAGGATTAAGTAGTCTTATGTTCTACGAGACTGGTGACCTCAGATGTTAAGTCCCATAGTGCTCAGAACCATTTTGACCTTTTTCTCAGTTAATAGCAATAATGAGATGGAAGTTACAGGTTCAACACATACTCCACTCACTACACACATATGTTGTGTTTTGTCCCATACACCACTGATGATAAAAGCGAGCCACATACTTAAAAAATGATAAAAATGGTTCAAATGGCTCTGAGCACTATGGGACTTAACATCTGAGGTCATCAGTCCCCTAGAACTTGGAACTACTTAAACCTAACTGTTGTGTACATAGTTCCGCGTAGTCAGCGCGTATACAACTTTACCACCAGAGCGCGCCCCGCTAAGCACAACAGCGCAGGCGCAACGCTCGTCCGTCTCCGCACTACGAGATGGCGCTTTCTTTGAGACGAACCAAATTCTGCTTCCGCCGATCCGCGTATTAATATGGCACGCAGGCAATGAGACTGCTGCTAACGTAGAACCTTTTCTCCTCGCGCATCACACCCGCGCAGTGATACCTGAACGGGCGAGGTATTATAAGGAGTGTACAGACCTCCGATTAGTCAATCTGCATTTATCTTCACCTGTCTGTACCAGTCTATAGTCAAGTTTCAGTCTGCGCCTAATAAGATTATCATATTCCGGTACATAGCCATGAAGACAAATGTATAGACACGTTTTCAAGTATCAGAGATATGTGAGAATAAGATTAACATACCAAGACCAAAGGACTTCAGATTGTCAGTTGTAAATAGCATCCAGAATCAAGTTAAGTAAGGTTTATGATTATTATTATTTTAATAAATGTGTGTGAAAATCAATCAAGTTCTGTTTAAAGTTGGTCACTGTCAATCTGCTACTGTAAGCGTGCAAGTGGCATTTCTATCGTCTGACCTAACGGCAGAAGATAAACACGCCACGATAAGACCACGAGACATATTGCTGACACTCGCCTACTTCGTTAGAGCGACTAGTCAAATAACCTGATGGTGTGTGTACCGAAGGTCTTACAGTACGCACACTACAATAACTAACCTAAGGACATCACACACATCCATGCCCGAGGCAGGATTCGAACCTGCGACCGTAGCTGTCGCGCGGTTCCAGACTGAAGCGCCTACAACCGCTCGACCCTCCGGCCGGCAACAAATGATAAATATGTCAAGAAATGTCTTCTCCAAGTTGTAGATAGTACCTGCAGTAGTCCAGAAATTGCTTCATTACTCTCTCCGAAATTGGTAAATGACTTAATTGGCAGCACGACAGAGCAGTAACTACAAAAGGGCTAATAGAGTGCTGTACACAGTTTTCTTCTTCTTCTTCTTCTTCTTCTTCTTATTATTATTATTATTTTAGCGGGAGGGCCAGAAGAAAGGGAAGAAACAAAGTTAGTGTTTAACCTACCTTCGACAACGAGGTCATTCGAAATTGAACATTAGCTTTAACTGAACACAATGTGTTAGGAGAACAGTCGTACCTCATTCAAAAGAACCTTTCTACCATTTGCCTTGATCAATTTAGTGAAAGCATGCGAAGCCTAAATTTGGATAGGTAGTGAGGGATTTGAAACCCGTCCCCTCCAAAATAAGGGTCCAGTTCAACGGTAGCGTGAACAATTGTAGTATGGCTATCATTTTACTTCTGTTGCTCTTCTCTATATATTGTAATAACGGGAATGTTGTAATCCAAATGTAATACGGTAACACCACCAATTATCTGTGTGTCTGTAGCTGGATAACCAATAGCAAACATCCACGAGATGTAGTTACCAATTTCAATAACTTGAAGTTAAGAATTTGTCGAAACTGCAGCCCATTACTACGGCAGTAAAATACTAAAGTAGATGAGCGGAAGTAAAATAATCTTTAGAATTTGCATCTTCGTACATTTGCAACAGCATTTGTGAAACTTTCATAAGATGCAAGAAGAAGTGGGACGCAGAAACTGCGGAACGAGGAGACATAAAAATTACGAGTCGGTCCTCGACAACGCCTGGTACCTCCTCTGTGAGCACGACTGTCTATCTCGAAGAACACCGGAGTGGATCCTTAATAAAATTCACGGCCGATTTCTTTTCCATTTCTTTTCGAATCGTACCACAAACTTGGTCTCTAAGGCTTTTCTTACCATCGAAGTGTAAGCAGAGGAGAGGGCCCACCTCGTCTGATTTCAGGAGGAGGCGAAGAAATGAAGTCGCCGCCTCTGCAGCCCGAGAAGCGAGGCCGGGCGCGGAGCCTCTCCGATTTCTCTCGCTCTCGGGTTCTTTCCAGCCTTGGCCTGATCCTGCAGCTTTCCAGAAATACGTCGCGGTTCTTAACAGTGTTCCAAAATATTCGTCAAATACCTGCCATGTACTAATTATCTCGTTTAGGGTTTTATACTGTCAGACTGATTGCACTTGGTTCGCAACAAGACTAAGGTTGTCATGTTGCATATTGTTTTACATATGAAGAAAGGTTTGATACGTTTGAAACTGGCAATACTAATGTTAAAGTAAGCTTGTGTACACTGGAAATTAAGAGCTGTGCAAACTAATACATTAAAAAAAGTATTGCATCACATCATTTTCCGAGGGTTCCGGAACCTGAACAGAAAATTGGAATAGAGATCAAATTAAACATCATTTGCGCCCTTCTTATTGCTCATGAAAACCACACATAGCATGTTGAACCACCATACAGCGATATCTTCAAATTGCTGTACACACCGGTAACTGTAATACCCAGGACCACGTCCTGTTGCATTGATGCATGCCTGTATTCGTCGTGGCATACTCTCCACAAGTTCATCAAGGCACTGTTGGTCCAGATTGTCCCACTCCTCAACGGCGTTTCGGCTTAAATCTCTCAGAGTGGTTGGTGGGTCACGTTGTCCATAAACAGCCCTTTTCAATCTATCCCAGGCATATTCGATAGGGCTCATGTCTGGAGAACATGTTGGCCACTCTAGTCGAGCGATGTTGTTACCCTGAAGGAAGTCATTCACAAGATGTGGACGATGGGGGCGCGAATTTACATCCAAGAAGACGAATGCCTCGCCAACATGCTGCCGATATGGTTACACTATAGGTCGAAGGATGGCACTCACGTATCGTACAGCCGTTACGGCGCCTTTCATGGCCACCAGCGGCGTACGTCGGACCCACATAATGCTACCCTAAAAATAACAGGAACCTCCACCTTGCTGCATTCGCTGGACAGTTTGTCTAAGGCGTTCAGCCTGACCGGGTTGCCTCCAAACACGTCTCCGACGATTGTCTGGATGAAGGCATGTGCGACACTCATCGGTGAAGAGAACGTGATGCCAATCCTGAGCGGTCCATTCGGCATGTTGTTGGGCCCATCTGTACCGCGCTGCATGCTGTTGTGGTTGCAAAGATGGACCTTGCCATGGACGTCATGAGTGAAGTTGCGCATCTTGTAGCCCGTTGCGCACAGTTTGAGTCGTAACACGACGGTCTGAGGCTGCATTAAAAGCATTATTCAACATGGTGTCGTTGCTGTCAGGGTTTCTCCTATCCATAATCCGTAGGTAGTTGTCATTCGCCGCAGTAGTAGGCCTTGGGCGGCCTGAGAGAGTCATGTCATGGACAGTTACTGCCTCTCCTTATCCCCACCATGTCCGAACAACAGCGCTTTGGTTCACTTCGAGATGCATGAATGCTTCCCTTGTCGAGAGCCCTTCCTGGAAAAAAATTAACAATGCGGACGCAATCGAACCGCAGTATTGATCGTCTAGGCACTGTTGGATTACAGACAACACGAGCCGTGTACCTCCTTCCTGGTAGAATGACTGGAACTGATCGGCTGTCGGACACCCTCCATGTAATAGGCACTGCTCATGCATGGTTGTTTACATCTTTGGGCGGGTTTATTGATATCTCTGAACAGACAAAAGGACTGTGTCTGTGATACAATATCCACAATCAAATTCTATCTTCGGGAGTTCTGGGAACCGGGGTGATGTAATACTTTTTTTGATGTGTGTATAATACAAGGGTATTCATAGGTACTATACATCAAAGGTTTCAGAAGCCGACTGTTCAGGAACTACAAGACATAAGCCGAAAACCGGTTGTCACTGCTTTAAAGCATCATCAGTTATGTGTGGTAGCGGATTTTGTTTAGTGTCACCAATTAATGGTTCAAACGGCTCTAAGCTTTATGGGACTTAACATCTGAGGTCATCAGTCCCCTAGACGTAGAACTACTTAAACCTAACTCACCTAAGGACATCACACACGTCCATGTCCGAGGCAGGCTCCGAACCTGCGACCTTAGCAGCAGCGCTGTTCCTTACTGAAGCGCCTAGAACCGCTCGGCCACATCGGCTGGCTCACAAATTAATGTTACTATTTGATGCAGCGAGTGTTGAATGAAAATAAGGAATGGTTAGATACCAAGTCTCTTCGATTGGAATATTTTATGAAATTCGAAATTATTGACATTAGAACACTCAAAGTATTTAATTTACAGGTGACGGAAACACGCAAACACCTCTAGAAACGCATGATTGAACATAAATGCAGATGCTAGCCGGAGATCGCATTTAAGTTCTTCAAGATAAAACATTATTCCAACATAAATGCAGGTGCCAGCCGGAGATCGCATTTCAGTTCTTCAAGACAAAACATTATTCCCTGACACTATGGGGTTCGATAGGCTAGATACGTCGATTTTTCTCTACACCTTTACGTCCTATTTCCTAGCCGTCTGCTAAGGAGATTCGATGCCTAAATTTGCAGATACACTGCACGAGCAGGAGCATAAAAGTTAATAACATTTGCAAGATGAAGACGAACGAAATAACTTACTACACCGCAACATTTTATAATTGTTAGAGCAACTCAGCAACATTCTTTCGAATTTTACAAGTGGGGCCGGCCACTGTGGCCGAGCGGTTCTAGGCGCTTCAGTGCGGAACCGCGCTGCTGCTACGGTCGCAGGTTCGAATCCTACCTCGGGTATGGATGTGTGTGATCTCCTTAGGTTGGCTAGGTTTAAGTAGTTTCTAAGTCCAGGGGACTCAGATGTTAAGTCATATTAGAGCCATTTGAACCATTTTTTGTACAAGTGGGAAATGCGTAAGTATTTTCATTGAATTGCCAGGAAACGACCTTTGAGGAATAAAAGAAATGTACATTCATTCTAAATTACTTATAATTTCTGCAAGCTCTATTATTGTTGGAACAATATTGTCTCATCGTTGAAATTCGGCGTAGGAAATTCAACTGAGCAATATCTGTTTTTGCTGGAGTCAATACTATTAGTATCTGACTATACATAATATATTTTACTGCTTTGTACGAATTCTAGCCATTCCTGCTCTTAAACGTGCCTAAAAATAAAAAGAATAAAGATGATTCCAGTCGGAAAAGTACTAAACATTATTCATTGCTTGAACACTTTATCCGAAATAACATTTCTACGAAAAAACTTAAGTCCACAATTCAGATGTGGCTCACAAACTGAAAAAAACCTGGCCGATGGGGCGTATTTGAAGTTGCGTAACGTTTCCTCAGAACGTAAAGCGGAAGGGGATAAATCAGACTTTCACGCTGAAAGTTCAAAACACAAAACACCTTACTGATAAAGAGGAACACGTGCTCTGTTACGCGCAAAGTTGCGTCCATTCAAAGAAGGTCCGGGAATACAGAAACAAAATTTCAGCCCAAATCCGTGAACTACCAAATCTGGGGTCGCTAACGAAGATTTACTTTCTCTTCATAAATAAAATTAATGCTTCATTGATAGCATTCCAGCGGTACTTAAAAAAGCCAATAAATTCCAATAGAAGCGACTGCTCGACCAGAGGCAATCGCGCCAGAAGCGGAAGGAGGGGCTTTTAATATCGGCGGGCGGAGGGGTGCGCCCACGGCTGGCAAACACTTGGCCGATTCAGTTCGGCCAGCGGCGCCGCTTTCTGTGGCCTCTGCAAACCTCCCAGCAGCGGAGCTCTCTCCCAGACGTGCGAGGAGATTCTGCGGAAGAAATCCTAAATGATAAGAGTCACGCTTTACGGGTCAGTAATTGTGCTGTGCTGCGGTGTGAACCATTACGGTGACAGAGGTGTGTATATTTTTGTTCTCGTTGAGGAAGAACGGAAACTAAATTTATTGATTTATTTACTTTTTGTTGAGGAAGAAGGGAAACTAGGTTAGAGTTAGACTGATTCAGAACATGAATTGAAACTTGAAGTGTTAGTTTAGCTGGAGAGGAATTATGTGCAACCATTCGTGGTTTTACCAAAGTAAGAGTAGCAAAGTGTTCGCCAAAAATCATTTATGTAAACTATGAAAACCCTAATATGTCACGACGGGGATTAGATTTGATGTACTTTTTGTGGCGTGTATCTATACTGAGAAGAACCTCAAGGTGCAGATAATGTCACAAAAAACGGTAGTCCTACGCAATGCGTTCTTACAGAAGAACACATATGCCAATGTTCCACGCATCCTATGTGGTCACAGATGTGGTATAGGTCAAAAGAACTTCGACAGTTTTCATTTAGAGGTAATAACAAACACCATAAATTAACATGTACATACACAGTATATAAAAAATGGTTCAAATGGCTCTGAGCACTTTGGGACTTAACAGCGGACGTCATCAGTCCCCTAGGACTTAGAACTACTTAAACCTAACTGACCGAAGGATATCACACACATCCATGCCCGAGGCAGGATTCGAACCTGCGACCGTAGTAGTCACGCCGTTCCGGACTGAAGCGCCTAGAACCGCTCGGCCACCGCGGCCGGCTACACAGTATACTATGGTGCATGTGCTTACGACATTTACTTACAGTGATAAGATCACTGAAATGAAGACTTACAGAAGTCAGATTTTATGCAAGACATTGTTAATAATATATACATATGAATCGGCTCTATTAAGAAATTCCACATTTGAGCACTCTTACACCAAACTTTATTAGATGCTACACTTTTTGTGGCTAATGGCAAGTTATCCAAAATGTGTGTTCCTGGATAATGGACTCTTTTGTGGACCAAAGTAGGAAATTTTAAGTTTTTATGTTGTTTCCCTTAATTTCTGCTATTGATTCCATAAAGAGAGCCATTGGTTGGAAATAAGGATACATTACTGATGATAAGTTATGTTAAGGAATAAATGTGTTGGGAAGCGGCAGCCAGGATATCCAGTTCACCACACAGGTCTCTGCAGTCGGCATGAAGTGTTTGAATTCACGCTATACGTAATTCGTTCTAAAATGGCTCTGAGCACTGTGGGACTTAACTGCTGTGGTCATCAGTCCTCTAGAACTTAGAAATACTTAAACCTAACTAACCTAAGGACATCCCACACATCCATGCCCGAGGCAGGATTCGAACCTGTGGCCGTAGCGGTCCCGCGGTTCCATACTGTAGCGCCTAGAACCCTCGGCCACCCCGGCCGGCATACATGATTCGTATTACACGCTTTTGTACTCGGATGACCCACCCCAAAGAATGATGACGTTAGAGAATGTAAATAGGCAAAGTATGATAGCTTTTTATTTTTATGTCATTTATGTGTGACAATATTCTAATCTCAGAATTGCAAATACGTGTGCATTGTGTTAACCACCATAACGATTCACTTGGTCACCTAGTTCTGCTACTGAACTTTGAAGGATAAGGACAAACATTGTGCAAGCATTTACAGCGGGGCTACTTTTCTGGATTATTCCTACAAGGACAGCGTCTACTGGTGGTAGATCGATAGTACTGAGCTAGAGTTACTGATATAAGTAACACATAAGCACCTATAAAGTGAAACAAGTCAGTTAACATGCTTAAAACTGCTTTACATCGTTGCCAGCGAATCAAGTTTCAGTTTCCCATTTCTGCTTTACTTCGGTCTACAAATACCTTAGAATCAGATTGTGGATTGTAACGACGGATAAAAAATGTGGAATATTAGACATAAGAAAATAAGCTCTTCTTAGAATTCTATCAGGAAATTCTATCAGGTAATAGTTCGCAAAAGCACAAATGTTACTGATGAAGGCACATTTGTTTTCACTGTCCGCTGGGAAACGTCTACTTTGGTTGTTATTGAATTCAACATCTCAAGAAAAATGGAAACTGCAAAGGTGTTTCATTTGCTATAACGTTGTGGCAACTCTTCGCAGCATGGAGGATTTACACGTTAATGCATGTTTGAACAACGTGTGTTTTGCTAAGCTGGTTATTGGAGTATAGCTCGCCATTATTAGGGACGTCCGCATGTTTTTTTTTAATTTTTTTTTGCCTGTCATGGCGTATGACACGTTCAATAGGTTTAGGTCTGTATTGCAACAATGTGGCATAAGCAATAATCTCATAATATCAATACGAAACATGTAGCAAAACACCTCAGTAAATGGGAGCAGGTGCTATCCTTCTTCAGATGGACAGTGCTTTGTACATATACTTAAAAGTGTTAGGACATCCTCGCTTTAATCTTTCACTGACTCCAGATCAGTCAGTGAAAGATTAAAGCGAGGATGTCCTAACACTTTTTAAGTATATGTACAAAGCACTGTCCACCTGAAGAAGGATAGCACCTGCTGGAAAAAAAAATTTCAACAGTTTTCTGACGATCAGGTGATCACACCAGCAGATGAAGATAACATGCGTTATGTGCTACTCAAGTTAAGATCATGAGTGAAACGACAACACTTTCTCCAGAAAACTTTCTGAGTAAGACATTCAATCTACTCCACAGCTGGAATAAACTGAACATCATATATGTCACAAATGTTGCCTTTTTATAAATACTCTGCTACTATGGGACAAACAAAAGCGAAAAAAGAGTATGTGAGTTTGGGTTTTGTAATAAATCCATGCTAGACAGTTTGAGGCTTTGTGAATAACGTACCGGTAGTTCATGAGATAGTAAAAAGTTGTTAACTATACAGACGTCCAGGAGTGTAGATAAAACTAAAGGAGACAGTAAAACAGAAATAACGAACAGAGTTAGTCAGGTAGCGAAGCAATAACACTACTAAATGAGGTGCTGGAGAGTAAAGAAATAGTTACGAACACCAAGAGACAAATTATCAAACAATAGATGAATGTGTAGGTACATTCGAGAGCAAATATTGGGGAATTATAAAAAATGATGAAAAGGAAAAAAGGGCCGATGACACCACCGTCATATTTAATGGTAACATAGTCCTCGTGCTCCATAGTTTCTTTCTTTACGAGGTTATGAACTTTCCGTCCGGTGGCTGACTTGTGTGTTGTCATTCTGTAGTCTTGGCAACTGTCATGCGGTACACGGGTTACAGAATATTAGCCATGTGGTAAGAATATTTTACCGTCGCAAGTAAGTGTGATGAATAGTGAGAGCAGATGAGATGCCACATAGACCTCTCACAGAAATGAAAACAACAAATAAACGGGTGTGAGCTATGTCTTAATAAAGGTATTCAAGAGTCAAAACTTCCAAAACGGAACGCAACAGTTGTAACATGTGGTACATCTGTAGAAAAAGTAGGAAGTAGATACATCTGCAGGTCCCTTCCTTACACCTCGCCGTTGCAAGCTGATGTTACACCACGACACAGGCACAGATCTGAACACACAGAACAGATACGTCAATGACCGGACGGACAGTTCATAATTTTGTGAAGGAAAAAAAGGTACTAACGAGAGTTGAATACGGATCTCCCCTTTCGGATTCCAGCTCCAAGATCAGATCACCACAATCACACGCCTACTAAAATTCGCTCGATGCTATACATCTTGAGCGTGGACAGTTTGCTTCTTTTTTTACAGTTCAGCGCACCTTGTTCCCGTTTTCATGCTTGATATGTGTACAGTTTCGACGGGCTGCCGCGCGGGATTAGCCGAGCGGTCTGAAGCGCTGCACTCATGGACTGTGCGGCAGGTCCCGGCGGAGGTTCGAGTACCCCTCGGGCATGAGTGTGTGTGTTTGTCGTTAGGATAATTTAGGTTAAGTAGTGTGTAAGCTTAGGGACTGATGACCTTAGAAGTTAAGTCCTATAAGATTTCACACACATTTGAACATTTGACGGGCTATCCACTGGCCGTCTTACCACTAAATCTCAGGGGGCTGCGATGCGGAGTTTCCCTTATGAGAAGGAAATACTTGAAGCGCTGCAATGGAGTGACAAGAAGTCAACGGATGAGCGATCAAGAAGTAAGGGAGAGACTGAATTTGGAAACAAGACAGTTCAGCCTACTTCGGAAAGTTTAAACAACGGTGTTAGACAGATAGCTCAAAAGAATAATAAACACCCTCAAAAAGAAAAAGAAAAGGAATACACAATAGACGGAATTGGAGTATGGGCGTTCAGGAAGCCGTGGATGTCGGAGGACGGAGAATAGCGCATCGGTAAGTTGGACAAGCCTGGCTACTGAGATACGAGAGCTGGTAACAACTGTAACGAACTCGCAGAGTGATGACGATGATGTAGATATCGATAACTGTTTGGGTACATTGTATAAATAAAACGACACCAACAAGGAGACTACTCTGTGAGTGAAAGAGAGACTGAATGTTTGGATGTTGGGAAATCACGTGGTATCGGAAGACACCCCTCCACCGACAACATAGAAAATAGCGCTTCGTGAGTAATGCCAGCGATTAACGAAATGCAACTCCACTCCTAATAGCCGACGTCCTGTTTGTGGTTACATTACAAGCCGGCGCTGCTCATAAGTGGGATTCTTGAGCGTTTAATCACATGCAAATGAATTTATTATATATGCTACGTTGGATGTCTGAGTAATTTGAATCTGAGAACAAGTTTCCCACTCCAGCGATTAACATCGAAGCGTGACCGGCATAAATGAAGGATGTTGTGGGTACCGCCAGGTATATCACGCCAGGGGGCGGGTCTTGGTGCGGACCTGAGAAAGGAACGTTGTTAGTAGAAATTTCCAGGTAATGTCGTTAGTATTGGACAAATAATGCCCGAATCTCCGTAACAGCTAGAAACATCATGATATAAAGTTGTTAATTATACACTCAGTTTACCCGACAATAATGGCTAAATACATGTAGTAAATACTGGTAGACGGGTTTCTTACGTAGTTACTAGAAGGGGGATTATTTCCCACTGATTGTTAAGAGCCATGAACATGTATCTTATTATTTCGGTTACGAAAAAACAAACTAGGTCAGACTGAAGCGGGGTAAGAAGTGGAATTTGAAACTTTACTTCAAGTGGAGACGAATGGCGTGGAATCATTTGTGGTTTTATCAAAGGAAACATTGCGGTGTTGATCAGAAATGATTTGTAAACACGGAAATCTATCTATCTTAACTGGGATTAAATTAGATCGTAAGTACTTTTTATACGTTACATCCATCGTGAGAAGAACCTCAAGGATTCACAACATGTCATAAAACAAGAATTCACATCCTATAATGTTTTGAGAATGTAGGCTGTCGTCGCGTCGTTTTCTGCCACGCATAACAGAAATTTAAAAATAGTGCGAAGCGGTCTTGGAACAAGTTTCACATTTTGACTTCTTAGGTAATGACGTAAGCTACGAACCTGAAAATGACATTCAAGACAAATTAAATAAATATCAGATTGTTGAGGTACAATACGAAGAACGCTACACAGGACGATGCGGAAATAAACAAAATAAAATTTTATAAAGTAATGGCTACATATTATTTGAAGGACATCATCTTTACGCCAGTGCCTGTTATAGGGTTTTTATTACACTATTGCAATTTCGGCCTTAGGCCATTATCAAGTGGTGATATTATGGCTTTAAGCCATGTCAACGTAATGTAAGGTGACACATGTGTATGTCGTTGTCAATCCTGTTAAAGACAATCGTGTCGTAATTACACAGTGCGAGCATTCTTAACTACGACACGAATGTATTTAACAGGATTGACAACGACATACAAATGTGTCAGCTTACATTACGTTGACATGGCTTAAAGCCATAATATCAGCACTTGATAATGGCCTAATGTCGAAATTGTAATAGTGTAATAATAAACCTACAACAGTCACTGGTGTAAAGATGATGTCCTTCAAAAAGTTCTGTATGACTGTGAATCCCGGTTACAACATGTATAAAGGTTACACATATTTTGACATGTAGCTCAGAATAGTGAACAATGAGAAAGCACGACAATATGCATATATAAGCCACTAAAACGAAGTTTATGTAACATACGTTATGTTGCTGTCTCAGGGCTGAAATCAGAAATGAATGCATTGGACCTAAGGGGAAAAACAGGAGAGTAAAATGGCTAGAAAACATCAATAGGTCGCCAAAAGAAAGACTAAAATAACAATTATTGAACTAGAAAACACAATTAAAACGATATCCTGGAAGACCATGGAAGAAATGGCAGGCGAGTGGCTTAATCCTTAAAGTGACGAAGAAGAAGAGGAAGAAGAAAAAGATGGCATACCTCAGTGAGAGCAATTTTAATTTGATGTGGAATCAACCCGCAGCATTCGTACTGACTATTAAAACTGATCATTTCCGCTTACTGCTGTCAAATTTTTTTTTTTAACAAGATTGATGGTGTGACCATTATCCACAGCAGGCATGTAAGTATTCATTTCAATTTATAGAAAGAATATTTCACATTTTATTTATTACGATTGAAGTTTCGAATATTATTCATCATCTTCAGGCAGCTGTAATCATACCACAAATTACCACCCAGTGGGTCACTAAAATCAGTTTTGTTCTCTACGTAAATACTGTGGAGCTGTACTTACAAGTCTCGAATACACTCACTAGTCTCTGCATCGAGCGAGTGCGAACTGTACGCGAAAGGTACACGAATAATCAAAAAACCACATAAAAACCACAACAGTAACAAGTTTCTAACTCGACATTGCAGTTGCAATAAATAAAAAATAAAATATTTCACAGCCATAGGAGGATATGCTCCTCCCCTTCCTAAAATATGCCATAGCTGGCTGGATCTGTACCTGCTTTCAATTCCACAAACCCTTGAAATCCTGGAATGACATATATTAAACCTCGCCGCCAGCAACCGTCTCCTTTTCCCATGTCGCACACTGTATCGAGTCACCCACTTCCCACACTTTCTTCTCTTCTTGGGGCACCTTCGGATCCAAAAAATTAACCACAAAACCCAGTCCCGGCCCTAATGTCCTATGCATTAATCATCAGTTCTGGTACCCTGCGTTATCCATCCTCTGCTGCCAGAACATCAACCAACTGCACTTAACCAACTATGGAACCCATTCCGAGATACACCCCTCTTTGAAGCGCTAGTTACATACAACACCTCAGCTCACACCATCCTACCCCTTCCTTCACCTCAGTGGCATTTAATCGTCACTTCTGCAAGCGCCCCCCTCCCCCCCCCTCCCCCAATCAATCTCATCATACCACCTCCTTTATGAAAACGCTCATTTTCATGCACTACCAATTTCACTATTATGCCATAACAAAGTTTTTCTCAACATTGACTATATTTTAGCTATAGCACTGAATCGTCTAAAATGTGTCAAAAATAAAATTGTCCATCAAAGTGTATTAATAATCATTTATTTTCGTCTGTTTTTATACTGAAACGCCGTTTAATTTAATGGAGGTCTCGATGTCAATAATCTGAGACATCGTTCGAGTTGCTTGTAGGTGACGGCAGCAAGCCTCTGGAAGTGAAAGAACATATTGTGTACACCTATTGTACTTAAGGTTTTGTGTACCGTACTTCCTCCGATGAGTGAAACCCGGAATGCACGACTGTGTGGCTGATTTGAATTCGAAACTATCACAGGCGGCTGGAACCTGCAGTGTAATATGGCAATTCAGCCAACCTGAGGTGGTGTGGTAACCAGAGCGGAGAGGTTAATCCACATCGACAGGGTACTCTTGTTCCGCAACGGTACCTTTAAGCTGGCCAAACAGTGCCGGGATGTTTACTCTTTGTCCCATCCCCTCCACCGTTTCAAGTCGGCAACGCACGCTAGCGGCCATCCCACGACACTCTTTCGGCGGTGGTAGGTGTGAGCACAGGAGTCCTCTACAGATACTGTCGTGATTTAAATTCAGGTACCAGGATGTCTCATACGTACGTTATGATAATGTTTAACGTTTCTTTTTCAACTTCTGGGTATCAAAGATTACTTATTTTGTTCCATACCGTCTAATATTCCGTGTGAGCAAATAAATGCTACTTATGTGGCGACGCTTTGCTTTAAACGGATCTACCGCCAAGTGACATTATAATACAATGTGGTTATGTTTTTCTGGATCGCTTATAAATTAAATTCATCGCGAGTGTCAGTGGTTCATGTAATATTAATCTTGTGTCACCTACATGTGATTATATACCGATTTTTAAGCATATTAGGAACTTGTGCTTTTGTCTCATTAGCTTCCCACGTGGTAGGTGCCACTATCTGCCCCTTCTGCGCTTCATGTTAATACCAAATTCTTGCGTCTTTGGCACTTATCTAACAAACACGTGCATTATTATTAATTTGGTAGAGTATTTTTCGAATAGATGAATGTCCTTTCTTCTGAGTAGCTACAACGTGCAACCAACAGTGCCTTAGGCACATCAGTGTTCTGAAATACTACTATCAAATATTTCTGTCCCGCTGTATGAGCTATTAATATGGCTGATGAAAATCTACAGTGAACTTCGAGGCCATGACGTCGTCTTCACTGTGTAAAATCCGAATGTGAACGTGCACATGTTTCGGTCATGTTGATCGGTGCAGAAACCGAATGATGAAATGAATAATATGGGACTTTATCTGTTGAATGAATATCTAATGAAGAGCCAAACAAACTGGTACATCTCCCTAATATCGTATGCAGCCCCCGCGAACGAAGAAGTGCCGCAGCACGACGTGGCATGGACTCCACTAATGTCTGAAGTAGTGCTGGAGTGACTTGACACCATGAATCCTGCAGGACTGTCCATAAATCCGCAAGAGTACTAGGGGATGGTGATCTCTTCTCAACAGCACTTTGCAGAGCATCCCAGGTGTGCTCAATAATGTTCATGTCTGGTGAGTTAGGTGACAACGGAAGTGTTTAAACTCAGAAGAGTGTTCCTGGAGCCACTCTGTAGCAATTCTGGACGTGTGGAGTGTCGCATTGTCCTGCTAGAATTGTCCAAATCCGTCGGAGTGCACTAAGGAGATGAATTGATGCAGGTGATCAGCGAGGATGCTTACGCACGTGTCACCTGTCAGAGTCGTATCAAGGGTTCCACATCACTCCAACTCCACACACCCCACAACATTAGAAAGCCTCCACCACCTTGAACAGGCCCCTGCTGACATACAGGGTCCATGGATTTGTGAGGTTGTCTCCATACCCGTTCACGTCCATCCCCTCAATACAATTTTAAACGAGACTCGTCCAACCAGGTAACATGTTTGCAGTCATCAACAGTCCAATGTCGATGCTGACTGCCTCAGGCGAGGCGTAAAGCTTTGTGTCAGGCAGTCATCAAGGGTACACGAGCGGTCCTTCGGCTCCGAAAGCCCATATCGATGATGTTTTGTTAATGGTTCGCACGCTGATACTTGTTGATGGCCCCTCACTGAAATCTGCAGCAATCTGCAGAAGGGTTGTACTTCTGTCACGCTGAACGATTCTCTTCAGTCGTCGTTGGTCCCGTTCTTGCATGATCTTTTTCCGGCCGCAGGAATGTCGAGGTTTGATGTTTTACCGGATTCCTGATATTCACGGTACACTCGCGAAATGGTCGTCCGGAAAAATCCTCACTTCATCGCTACGTCTGGAGATGCTGTGTCCCATCGCTCGTGCGCCGACTCCAACACCACGATCTGACTCCCTTAAATGTCGACAACGTGACATTGTAGCAGCAGTAAGCGATCTAATTGCTCCAGACACGTGTTGTCTTATACAGGGTGAGTCACCTAACATTACCGCTGGATATATTTCGTAAACCACATCAAATACTGACGAATCGATTCCACAGGCCGAACGTGAGGAGAGGAGCTAGTGTAATTGGTTAATACAAACCATTAAAAATGCACGGAAGTATGTTTTTTAACACAAACCTACGTTTTTTTTTAAAAATGGAACCACGTTAGTTTTGTTAGCACATCTGAACATATAAACAAATACGTAACCAGTCCTGTTTGAGATATTGAGATATTGTAACCTAAAGTTCAATGTGGTGGCCATCATTTGCTGCACACAGTTGCAATCTCTGGCGTAATGAATGTCGTACACGCCGCAGTACATCTGGTGTAATGTCGCCGCAGGCTGCCACAATACGTTGTTTCATATCCTCTGGGGTTGTAGGCACATCACGGTACACATTCTCCTTTAACGTACCCCACAGAAAGACGTCCAGAGGTGTAAGATCAGGAGAACGGGCTGGCCAATTTTTGCGTCCTCCACGTCCTGTGAAACGCCCTTCGAACATCCTGTCAAGGGTCAGCCTAGTGTTAATTGCGGAATGTGCTGGTGCACCATCATGCTGATACCCCATACGTCGACGCGTTTCCAGTGAGACATTTTCGAACAACGTTGGCAGATCATTCTGTAGAAACGCGATGTATGTTGCAGCTGTTTGTTACAACACGCAACTGAACATCGGAGGTTTCAAGCGTCAACTTTAGGTTACAATATCTCCGGATGTAATTAACATTTTACAATGCAACAAACGGCACTGATTACGTATTTGTTTAATTGTTCAGATGTGCTAACAAAACTAACGTGGTTCCATTTTTAAAAAACGTAGGTTTGTGTTAAAAAACATACTTCCGTGCATTTTTGTATGGTTTGTATTAAACAATTACACTAGCCGCTCTCCTCACGTTCGGTCTGTGGAATCGGTTCGTCAGTATTTGATGTGGAGTACGAAATATATCCAGCGGTAACGTTTGGTGACTCACCCTGTATAGGCGTTGCCGACAGCAGCGCTGTATTCTGCCTGTTTACATATCTCTGGATTTGAATACGCATGCCTATTCCATTTTCTTTGGCGCTGTATATGCGTCGGTAATTTCTCCCCTTCAATTGACACCCAATTAGCGCATTTATTGTAATTTCGCAACAGTCTATGAAATGAGGATCCGTTGTTTCTACTTGGTGTGCGGCGGTCAAGTAGATGTTGATTGTAGTAGAGAACAGTACTTAATTTTATTATGTGCTCGAATGAATTGGTGAATCATTTTCTTTTAACTATCCATGCCTTGTTTTAATGACTCTCCAACGTTTTCTCGTTCCCTACGGTGCGTTACCAGTCCTAAGAGCTAGGCAATTTGTATGTGCTAGCTTGTTTATATCAGTGGACCACGTAACTATTTTACCACAAGCAGGGTCATTGGATTGATAGCATGTTATTTGTTCTATAAATAAACTGTTTGAGGTTGACATACTAAATCCATGAATGAAAGTCTAACAAACCCATCTTTTCTGTCGCAAGGCTATTCCAGATCATGTCCCAAAGCGATAATAATTATTCAGTGAATGTGTCCCTGTCTGTATTGTCATATTTCAGTTTCGTGATTCCAAGCAACGAATTATCCATTGTGTACCACATTGAACAAACATGTATTACAGACCGTCAAAAAAAATATGCATTCATGCAACCGATGAGAGGTTAAAATTTAAAAGTCAATTATTAGCAAAAATTATTATTTCAAAAATTTGAACACTCCCTTTTAGGTGACGGCTACGGCCAGGATCCTGTTTTTGAACGATACAGTAATAACATTTTCATTAACGCTGTACTTTCATCTGAAGACATGTGCCAGGATTTTTATGTCGATATTTTATGCAGATTTTTTCTCCTTAAACACCACATTGCTTGGTTGTACCAGCACAATAGAAATTACGTTAAAATATTCTGTGCTACATTCATGCCGATTTATGTGCGGCATTTTGTCTTTTCTTGTACATAGATAAGACTAAAAGAAAATAGCAAGTGAAATAATAAATTTCTTAAACCCAGTGAGAAATATGTTTTCGAATCCATTCCCCCATTCGTTAACAGGGTGTATGAGGTATTTATTTGAAATAGCGTACTAAGCAACATTACATCACTATTTACTTCATTTAAATATTAATAATTATAGGTAGGTGTAACATATTTTGAGGTTGGCTGATACCTCCAAGTACATATGTTAAGAGTGAGCTATTAATTATTATTTTCTCCTGGGCAGCAGGTAAGGTGTTGAAGCGTGGACGCGATTACGCAAAACGGTTAGTGTATACTGACAGGCGTAGCCTACTTAGTGGTGTGGTTACGACAGTGCGGGAAACATCAGGTACTAAATGATGTGATGCGTTTGCGAAAAGACTGACAACCGCAGAGAAAAAAAGGAGTAACACATTGAAATGGGTACATGTTAAGGTACCAATTGTCCCACTATCTGCACTTGTACCTCTAACAATCTGTATTTGAAAACTAAAAACTAAAGCTCCTCCCGAGCAGGTCATGAAGGCCCAACGGTACCGACAGGCCGCTGTATCATCCTCAGCCCACAGGCGTCACTGGATGCGGATATGGAGGGGCATGTTGTCAGCACACCGCTCTCCCGGCCGTATGTCAGTTTCCGAGACCGCAGCCGCTACTTCTCAATCAAGTAGCTCCTCAGTTTGCCTCACAAGGGCTGAGTGCACCCCGCTTGCCAACATCGCTCGGCAGACCGGATGGTAACCCATCCAAGTGTTAGCCCAGCCCGACAGCGCTTAACTTCGGTGATCTGACGGGAACCGGTGTTGCCACTGCGGCAAGCCCGCTGACCTGTATTTTAAAACTCCTATTAAATACGTAAAACCATAGACTGATAAGCGGTTTTATCTGCCGCCATTCCGCTCATTCGTGAGGAACTGAAATAATATTAAAGAAAAAAAGCGGAAACGACTGTATTCCACAGCGTTATTTTCATAGTTATGCTAAACATCGTCCTCCGTCTGTGCTGATACGTGGGAGATGCAGGAGCTGCAGATGGAGCTGGCTGCTTTGTGGGGGAGTCTGCGCGTTACGTGAGGCCTGGAGGCGAGCCAGCGGCCAGCAGCCAGACCCTTGGCTGAGGGCCGCGCGATCGGAAAGGGAAATGAGTGGCGTGTGCGCGGCGTGCAAAGCCAGCCAGCGCCGGCGGCAGCAGCCGCAGCAGCTGCCGCTACTGTGCTCCCGCGCGATGCTATCTGTCTCCGTGGCGCAGGGCGGCGCAGCGCAGCGCCAGTTTTATATGCGGTATCTGCCCGCGCCAATCGCCGGGTATTCTCCTGTTTGGACAGCGGAACATGTGTTTTACGGCGGCCGTATCGGACATCGTGCCCGTACCCACTTCCACCACTTCGGCAGCGACTCTTGCTGCCGATGGAACGCCGCTGATTGGGGAGGAATATCATAGCGCGGAATGGGGCCTGACCGGCACTGATGGGACTTCTCCGCTGTAAGACGCGGTGTGGATATTATCTGAGTACTTCTGCGGGACTCGCCCGAAACCTCATTTCTCACACGGACATTGCGATAGTACACATCTGTCAGTCTCCACTGGATACTGGTTATTTATACACTTAAGTGCCAAAGAAACTGGTATACCTGCCTAATATCGTGTATGGCCCCCACAAGCACGCAGAATTGCCGACTCGACTAATGTCTGAAGTAGCGCTGGAGGGAACTGACACCATGAATCCTGCAGGACTGTCCATAAATCCGTAACAGTACGAGCGCGTACAGATCTCTCCTGAACACCACGATGCAAGCCTCCCAAATATGCTTAATAATGTTCACGTCTGTGGAGTTTGGTGACGATCGGCAGTGTTTAAGCACAGAAAAGTGTTCCTGGAACCACTCTGTAGCCATTCTGGACATGTGGGGTGTTGCATTGTTCTGATGGAATTGCCCAAGTACATCGTAATGCAGAATGGACATGAATGGATGCAGGTGGTCAGACAGGATTCTTACGTACGTGTCACCTGTCAGACCGGTATCTGGACGCATCAGGGGTCCCATATAACACCAATTGCACACGCCCCACACCATTACAGAGCCTCCACAAGCTTCAACAGTACCCTGCTGACATACATGGACCAGGGATTCATAAGGCTGTCTCCATACGCGTACATGTCCATCCGCTCGATACTCGTACGACCAGCCAACATGTTTCCAGTCATCAACAGTCCAATGTTTGTGTTGGCGAGCCCAGGCGAGGCGTAACCCTTTGTGTCGTGCAGTCATCAAGGGTACATGAGTGGGTCTTCAGCTCCGAAACCCCATATCGATGATGTTTCGTTGGATGGTTCGTATGCTGACACTTGCTGATAGCCCAGCATTGAAATCTGCAGAAATTTACGAAAGGGCTGCACTTCTGTCTCGTTGAACTGTTCTCTTCAGTCGTCGTTGGTCCCGTTCTTGCAGGATCCTTTTCCGGCCGCAGCGAAGGTGTAGTTTGATGTTTTACTGGGTTCCCGGTGTTCACGCTCGTGAAATGGTCCTACGGGAAAATCCCCACTTATTCTCTACACCGGAGATGCTGTGTCCCATCAGTCGCTCCCACTATAACATCACGTTCAAACTCACTTGAATCTTGATAACCCGCTTTTGTAGCCGCAGTAACCTATCATACAACTGCGCCAGACACTTGTTGTCTTATATAGTCGTTGCCGACCACAGCGCCGTAGTCTGCCTGTTTACATATATCTGTACAGTAAAGTTTCTTTGGCGCTTCAGTGTATGAATTCATGCTGCCTGTTCTTTCGCGGAATCCACGGCTGCGATACATATTAAATAAATTGACGTCGAAGGGCGGGGAGAGGGGAGGGGGTGTTGAGGAAGATAGGAGAGGGAAGAAACTGATGATGTCAGCTGCATCGGAACGGTACGCGGAGTCGGAGGAGACGAGTGATAATGTATGTTGGACCGGATTATTTGTGTAATGTGTATCACAGTTGTTGATCTAAGCATGATAGCACGCATTCATATAATTGATTCGCCACAATGTGCAATGAATCCACTACCTTAAATGTGGATTGACAACATCTTTCGACCTCCAGCGAGTGTCTAAAATTAGCGAGCATAGAGGACATCGATGGAGACCGCGAATAGAGGCGCAGGTTGGTCTGCGTCCATACTCCGCAGCTGACCCTACGGTGTGTGGCGGAGAGTAGTTTTGGTACTAACATTTTCCCACCCCTTCCTGCTCTATTCGAGAATGATACGTGAGAAAATTGACTATCGATAAATTTCAGTACGTGGTCTAATTTCTGTCATTTTCTCGCCAGGGTAATTTAGCGAGACGACTGTGAAAGGAAATAACATGTTGGAACATATGATACGGATTTTTAACAGTAAACACCTCCCTGATACCCAACTCCTCTCTTGTACCCACTCGAGCTTATTGAGGAATTCAGTAGCGGCCTCACACCGACTAAAGGAGCATGGAATGAAACGCACCGCGCTTCATTGAATCTTCTCAATATATTCTACTAACCCCAGTTGATAACGATCCCAGAATGAAGAGCAATACTTAAGTATCGGTCGAATAAGTGTTTTGTCAATCTCTTCTTTCGTACATGAATTAAATTTACTTTTAAAATTCCAATGTTTTATGAAGCGTCTTCTTTATAATCTGAAAACCCTATGTTCCGATGTGTAGTAAAGCAGAACTTTTAGACTACCTAAGTCTAGCTGACCGATACATTTCATTTCATATGTTACATGCCCTGCTACAGCACACAAAAATGCGAATATGTTCCCGTTTATTAAAACACTGACTGAAAAGTGGGGTACCAGCTGCCTAATTCTACCTCCATCAGAACCTTTAAAATCCTTCTAAAAAAATCTTATAATGCGAAGGTATTCGCGTTTGTTTTACGCTGAGAGAGAAGACAGCTCAGGGACAAAAAGACGGAAAAGTAGTACGGTAAATACTGGAAGACAGTGGACAGTGATTGTGTTGTAGAAAGAGCGAAGGAGACAGTGGCATCGGGAGAGAAGAGAGAAGGAGAGGGACGCAGTAGCAGTTGAGTATAGTCGACAGTTGACAGAGACAGAACAGTTGATAGGAAAAGAGTGAAGGAGATAGGGACGGGGGAGGGGGGGGGGAGTGGGACTGTAGGAATAAAGAGTAAGTGAAAGTGGAAGTGAGTGAGAGCCAGTGGTAATGAGAGACGTCTTGTATGAAAATGACAAGAGGAAGTGAGGACTAGCGGGAGTGAGAAGAGACAGGTGCAGTCAGGAGGAAAGAATGAGATATTAGCAGTGGGAGAAGACTGTAATAGTAGGACAGAACGAAGGGGTCTGATAGACACAAAGAGATGATAATGACTTGGGCTGAACAGCTGAGTCAGGAAGGGCAAATTCGAGTGGATGGGTATGAGCGACTTACAGGGATGGACTAGTGGATGTGAGCTAGTTACAGTTAGGGGAGCATATGTGAGTTTGAGGTGAGTTGCATGTTAAAAAAAAAAGTACGAATATGATCGAATGCCAAAATGTTTAGCAAAATTTTTTAAGGTGCTAAGTAAGGTATAATGAGGCAGCTGGATAAACAGGAATATATTCGTAATTCTTCATGCTTTCCTGGCTGAAGAAGACAGCGAGGCACGCTGTTGAAATATCGTGCGAGAACGACGCGAACATCCGGCTCGATTCCCGAATATCCAAAATGTCAGGAATATATTCGTACTTGCTGTGCTCCTATAGGAGCATTTTCCACTGGTATAATGTATACACTTAGTTCCTCGTGAATCAGTCCGTGTTGTTGGGTGAAAACCGCTTCACAATCCGTACAGTAGTTCCTAAGATTAGCCTTCAAATACAGACAGCAAAACGATGAAGGGGCCTTTGACTTACAGTATTTATAGATCACCAGGTTTTCTTGTAAACCCGGCCGGGGTGGCCGAGCGGTTCTAGGGGCTACAGTCTGGAACCGCGCGAGCTCTACGGTCGCAGGTTCGAATCCTGCCTCGGGCATGGATGTGTGTGATGTCCTTAGGTTAGTTAGCTTTAAGTAGTTCTAAGTTCTAGGGGACTGTTGTCCTTAGAAGTTAAGTACCGTAGTGCTCAGAGCCATTTGAACCTTTTTTTCCGTGTAAACAGGGTCTTCATGTCGTTCTCATTCCATGCATCGAGAAGCACAAAGTACACAAGCTTCCGTAGCAACGCAGACGGGGCAGAAAACGCCACAAGAGTTCATTACAGTCTTCGACAGGATGCAGTTTCACACCTAACACACTTTTCCTGCAGCTGGAACTTTGGAAAAGCATACACATTAAGATCTTACATTAGAGTAATACGGGTTTCCGACATCGTCAGTACTTTCAGCCAGTCAATATCTGCAATAGCCGTTTACGAATTTGCTGCGGGCGGAGTTATGGAGGAGCGAATATCGAAGAACACTGTCCGCTGTAAGTGCACGGCAGGTAAACAGCAGATAGGGCGCAGTGCGGGAACGGGAGAGCACCTCAGACACGCGTTCACACGGCGCTATCGCAGCAGTCATCGCGGTGTCGGGCCTTGAACCGCCACATGTGTGGCCTCCCCGTACCTTAACCGTGTCGACACGTGCGTTCCCCACGCCGCTCCGCCGAGGAGACCACACATGGGCCGTCCGCTGTGTGGTCCCGGGAGAAAATTACGTCAAACGCACTGGAAGGAGCTTAAATACTTCACGCTCTACCGACTTACTACCCATGATAGTCAAGTTGTAGCACAGGGGTTCAAGAAGCATTTTTTTTTCTCTGTCAATTTCAGTTGAAAAATATGCGAATTCTGTTGTGAGACATGGTGATTCCCGCTCCAGCCCTTATAGTTTCATGAAATTTCGATACGTGCCGACGCCTCTAAAATGGCATCTGTAATGGAGGTGCGTTCCAAGCAGAGACTATCACTGGCTTTCTTTTATTGGAAAACCAGGGTTTCGTAGATTTCGTAGGCGCTTGCAGAGTGTCTACGGAGACGCGGCAGTGAACAAAAGCACGGTGAGTCATTGGACGAGGCGTATATATCATTGGAACAAGGTCGCGCAAAACCTGTCCAATCCTCCGAATGCTGGCCGGCCGCACAGAGCTGTGTTTTGTTTACTGTGTGCGTCGCCACAAAAATGCAGACGGACATCTTCTTCGCAATGACAATGCAAGTCCACGCACCCGAGAGAAGCTCTCGAAACTTCAATGGTCTGTTCTTCCTCGTCCACCCAGCAGCCCTAATATCGCACCTTCCGCCTTCCATCCGTTTCACCCAATGAAGGATGCACCCCGCGGGAAGCAGTACGAGGATGAATGATGGCGTCGTGTGACTAGGGACTCCCGTCGGGTAGACCGTTCACCGAGTGCAAGTCTTTTGATTTGACACCACTTTTGCGACTTGGTCGTCGATCGAGATGAAATAATGATCATTAGGACAACACTACACCCAGTCCCTGAGCGGAGAAAATCTTCGACCCAGCCGGGAATCGAACCCGGCCATTATGATTGACATTCTGTCGCACTGACCACTCAGCTACGGAGGGTGGACAGTACGAGGAAGACGGAGAGATACTGATGCAGCAGAACGTTGACTCCGACATCGACCAGTAGAGTAGAACCTTGCGGGCATACAGGCTCTCCCAGTAAGGCCGTCCCGCTGAAAGGAGATTATGTTGAAAAACAGAGTTTTATTGCGAATGGAGCGGGGAATTATATGGTGTACTATAATCCTAAACAAATCCCAAACTGTTTCCATAAAAAAATGATGAGTTACTTATTGAACTACCTTCGTAGAATGAGACGATTGTTCATGTCATGGCGACCAATCCGACGTGCCGCAACTGAGGTCACTAACACGTGCTAATACGGTGACTCTAGGCTTGGGAGGTAGCCGGTTCCTAGCCTCTGTCTTTAAGAACTTCCCATTAGTTGTAGCTATCCAGGTAAAAAATGGTTCAAATGGCTCTGAGCACTATGGGACTTAACTAGTGAAGTCATCAGTCTCCTAGAACTTAGAACTACTTAAACCTAACTAACCCAAGGACATCACACACATCCATGCCCGACGGGATTAGCCGAGCGCTCTAGGGCGCTGCAGTCATGGACTGTGCGGCTGGTCCAGACGGAGGTTCGAGTCCTCCCTCGGGCATGGGTGTGTGTGTTTGTCCTTAGGATGATTTAGGTTAAATAGTGTGTCACCTTAGGGACTGATGACCTTAGCAGTTACAGGGTGTTTCAAAAATGACCGGTATATTTGCAACGGCAATACAAACTAAACGAGCAGCGATAGAAATACACCGTTTGTTGCAATATGCTTGGGACAACAGTACATTTTCAGGCAGACAAACTTTCGAAATTACAGTAGTTACAATTGTCAACAACAGATGGCGCTGCGGTCTGGGAAACTCTATAGTACGATATTTTCCACATATACAACATGCGTAGCAATAATATGACGTAGTCTCTGAATGAAATTACCCGAAACCTTTGACAACGTGTCTGGCGGAATGGCTTCACATGCAGATGAGATGTACTGCATCAGCTGTTCAATTGTTTCTCGATTCTGGTGGCACACTTGGTCTTTCAAGTGTCCCCACAGAAAGAAGTCACAGGGGTTCATGTCTGGCGAATAGGGAGGCCAATCCACGCCGCCTCCTGTATGTTTCGGATAGCCCAAAGCAATCACACGATCATCGAAATATTCGTTCAGGAAATTAAAGACGTCGGCCGTGCGATGTGGCCGGGCACCATCTTGCACAAACCACGAGGTGTTCGCAGTGTCTTCTAAGGCAGTTTGTACCGCCACAAATTCACGAAGAATGTCCAGATAGCGTGATGCAGTAATCGTTTCGGGTCTGAAAAATGGTCCAATGATTCCTTTGGAAGAAATGGCGGCCCAGACCAATACTTTTTGAGGACGCAGGGACGATGGCACTGCAACATGGGGCTTTTCGGTTCCCCATATGCGCCAGTTCTGTTTATTGACGAAGCCGTCCAGATAAAAATAAGCTTCTTCAGTAAACCAAATGCTGCCCACATGCATATCGCCGTCATCAATCCTGTGCACTATATCGTTAGCGAATGTCTCTCGTGCAGCAATGGTAGCGGCGCTGAGGGGTTGCCGCGTTTGAATTTTGTATGGATAGAGGTGTAAACTCTGGCGTATGAGACGATACGTGGACGTTGGCGTCATTTGGACCGCAGCTGCAACACGGCGAACGGAAACCCGAGGCCGCTGTTGGACCACCTGCTGCACTAGCTGCGCGTTGCCCTCTGTGGTTGCCGTACGCGGTCGCCCTACCTTTCCAGCACATTCATCCGTCACGTTCCCAGTCCGTTGAAATTTTTCAAACAGATCCTTTATTGTATCGCTTTTCGGTCCTTTGGTTACATTAAACCTCCGTTGAAAACTTCGTCTTGTTGCAACAACACTGTGTTCTAGGCGGTGGAATTCCAACACCAGAAAAATCTTCTGTTCTAAGGAATAAACCATGTTGTCCACAGCACACTTGCACGTTGTGAACAGCACACGCTTACAGCAGAAAGACGACGTACAGAATGGCGCACCCACAGACTGCGTTGTCTTCTACACTCCTGGAAATGGAAAAAAGAACACATTGACACCGGTGTGTCAGACCCACCATACTTGCTCCGGACACTGCGAGAGGGCTGTACAAGCAATGATCACACGCACGGCACAGCGGACACACCAGGAACCGCGGTGTTGGCCGTCGAATGGCGCTAGCTGCGCAGCATTTGCGCACCGCCGCCGTCAGTGTCAGCCAGTTTGCCGTGGCATACGGAGCTTCATCGCAGTCTTTAACACTGGGAGCATGCCGCGACAGCGTGGACGTGAACCGTATGTGCAGTCGACGGACTTTGAGCGAGGGCGTATAGTGGGCATGCGGGAGGCCGGGTGGACGTACCGCCGAATTGCTCAACACGTGGGACGTGAGGTCTCCACAGTACATCGATGTTGTCGCCAGTGGTTGGCGGAAGGTGCACGTGCCCGTCGACCTGGGACCGGACCGCAGCGACGCACGGATGCACGCCAAGACCGTAGGATCCTACGCAGTGCCGTAGGGGACCGCACCGCCACTTCCCAGGAAATTAGGGACACTGTTGCTCCTGGGGTATCGGCGAGGACCATTCGCAACCGTTTCCATGAAGCTGGGCTACGGTCCCGCACACCGTTAGGCCGTCTTCCGCTCACGCCCCAACATCGTGCAGCCCGCCTCCAGTGGTGTCGCGACAGGCGTGAATGGAGGGACGAATGGAGATGTGTCGTCTTCAGCGATGAGAGTCGCTTCTGCCTTGGTGCCAATGATGGTCGTATGCGTGTTTGGCGCCGTGCAGGTGAGCGCCACAATCAGGACTGCATACGACCGAGGCACACAGGGCCAACACCCGGCATCATGGTGTGGGGAGCGATCTCCTACACTGGCCGTACACCTCTGGTGATCGTCGAGGGGACACTGAATAGTGCACGGTACATCCAAACCGTCATCGAACCCATCGTTCTACCATTCCTAGACCGGCAAGGGATCTTGCTGTTCCAACAGGACAATGCACGTCCGCTTGGATCCCGTGCCATCCAACGTGCTCTAGAAGGTGTAAGTCAACTACCCTGGCCAGCAAGATCTCCGGATCTGTCCCCCATTGAGAATGATTGGGAGTGGATGAAGCGTCGTCTCACGCGGTCTGCACGTCCAGCACGAACGCTGGTCCAACTGAGGCGCCAGGTGGAAATGGCATGGCAAGCCGTTCCGCAGGACTACATCCAGCATCTCTACGATCGTCTCCATGGGAGAATAGCAGCCTGCATTGCTGCGAAAGGTGGATATACACTGAACTAGTGCCGACATTGTGCATGCTCTGCTGCCTGTGTCTATTTGCCTTTGGTTCTGTCAGTGTGA